>NC_065534.1:37979685-38283627 GCF_932294415.1 Quercus robur | reverse complement strand
TTTAAGAAGGTATGAGCCAGATGGTTTAGGGTCGCCACCAGTGAATGCACCTGCCACAACTGCCATCCTTTGGAAAAGAATCTCTACCAGTCACAATGTCAGTGAAGGAGATATCAAGTGGTTGAAATGAGTGGTAGGTGGGAAGGTTTAGAGTGGAGAGAGAGAGAGAGAGAGAGAGATTTCAAAAATGGCATAAGGAAATGGCAACTGGGTGTTGTTTGAACTGAAATTGTGAGTTGAAGACACGATTTCATGAGTTCAACTCACTATTTCAGAGGTGGCATCCCTTCCCTTTTACTGGTAATGGTAGGTCACCCTTGCCATCTAAGCATGAAAGCATGAGTAGAATTTACGATTTCAACTTTCAAAAATTTGAGTTCAGCTCACTTTTTTGAATCTCGCAAAGTTTTAAGATTAGTTTTAGAAACACAGTAATTTGATAATTATTTACTAAAACCCAAATTTGAGACAAATGACTCAACAAATGACTGCAATAAGGATGTAACATTCTTATCAAATATCTATCATAGTGAAGTACCAACATCCTTATCCCTCTTGCCCCAAAATATATGCACAAGATATGCATAGAACACGCCAAGAGAACTGTAAAAAGAATGCTACATGCCATATTACCTCAATGTGCGGAATTTCTTTCAGAGGCCTATCAGCAAAATAAGCATATAATGCTCTCAATACTGCCTGCAAGAATAAAGCAATAACAAAGTTTAAAAGGATCATAAACCAAAAAAAAACAGTACAAGCACAAGTTCAAAATGATATAAACCTGGTGAGATATCACTACAACAGGTGCCCGTTGTCGTTCAAGCTCAATAATTACAGGTTCTAGCCTGCAATGTAGTGGAGGATGTTTAGTACTATTCAACAAGTTGGAAAACCATGTATTCAAAGTCAAGTCAAGAAAACTCATGAATCATTAGAACTATGAAATACAAACCTTTGAATAACATCCAAGTAAGACTCCCCACGAGGGTACCGATACCTCAGCTTGTCCTTCTTACGCGCCCTGCTATTGTGAGAATGACATAATTATCCACGGCACACTTTATTGCAAATGCAGTTTACTCACTCATACCGGCAAAAATTTACTGACCAATTTTCATTTTGAGAGATTAAAAAAGTGTATGCACTATTTTATCTTTACTATATAGAGAGAGGAAAATTGCAACATACTCATACTCCTCAGGCATGTTCTTCTTTATCTCTTCATATGTCATTCCATCACAAACTCCAGCATTTATCTCATCAAGTGCACGCCATTGTATCTACCAAAAATGTAAAGAAACACAAAATCTCTCAAACATAACTGTAGAATAATTTCTAGATCCATCTATCACCCACCAAAGTCAGCTGAAATTAGATAATTTAAAAGGCTGAATAGGCTAAATGACATTCCTACGGATCAAGACATACCTTAGGGAATCCAACAATTGGACTAGCTGTCAATATAGTTCGTTGCAATGTGCTTGTCCAAATCTAAACCACAACAAAGCCAAAAAGAAATTAGCACTTAGTTAAGTATAAATAGTCAAAAATTAATAGACATATTTCATTTTTTAAGTAATAGTTTGATAGGCTACTCATTCAAGCCCAAGACTATGGTCCAGGTATTGTCACCTATTTTAGACATTGAAGCCCAAAGGGTACGAATAAAGCTTCCCCGAGGCCTCAACAGTTATATTACTGCATGGTTAACATCTTGGAACAGTAATTACCAATTTGTTTCTTAAAGCAAGAAAACTAATTCCAAAATGTTAACCAAATCATACTTACATTCCTAAATTTATCGGCTGTTAGGAGTTAGAGATGCAAGTAGATTATTCGAAGGTTTATTGACCAAAGGGAAGGAAAAGTGGGTAAGATCCTCTACGGTTCTATAAACAAAGAATCAACATACAAGTATTGCTTCAGAGTAAAAACCAAAATTTGTAAACATTACAATCATGCATATGGTTGAAGCTTACAGAAGCAGCCCTTTCTGACTTGAGTCGCTTTTCAATGAAGTTGGTAAGTTTTTTTGCATAAATTTCTCCAGCATCACTGCACAAAGAAGTTACAGTATAGACGGGTAAGTCACATTTGAGATATAAAACTAATTGTTTTTGAAGAACCAAGTTCACAACAAAATTATATTACATAACTTAGACAACTGAGTGGATCAAAATCAAATAAACACATCTCAGCATAAAATAAAATGAAACCTAGATTTAGATGGACAGGGGTAGCAGTTATGATGGGCAAAAAGCCAAATAACTAATCATATGACAGAAGAAGATAAGGTACACATGATTGGAAGTATATATAATTTAAATTGAATTTAGGGTTAAACAAAACAAGTAATGTAACCATTGGCAATGTCAAGCCATTGTAATAATTCTATACTCAATATTCAGCTGAAACATTGAATAAGAAGCATGTCATACGAATTTCTGGGTTCTGAGCAAGCAGCTGACCAATATGACCTTCAGTTTTCAATGCATTTATGAGTAGCATTTGCCAAATAAGAATCAACCCTAAGACAATCATTATTTTTTCTTGATAAATAAAATTTTATGCAATTAACAGTTTTTACAAGCCCATTGATTTCTTTTTTTTTTTTTTTAACTATGGATTGATGTATTTTTCTTAGGTGCCATTATTGTCACTAACAGTTAATATATATATATATATATATATATTAATCACCATGAAAACCAAACCCAACCAATTAATTGCACCAATGAATTTCACTCTACTTTTTATCCTCTCTCCATTCATTAATCAAATTTATGTTCTTGAGAAGTTCTCAGTATCAAAGACAGGCTAAATTTCCGACCTTTGGAAATTGTACTGTGCAAAAAAGGCTTTTTATTAGCCAAAGATAGATTTCAGCAAATTCATGTACAATCTCAAAATTGCTATGAGATGGGTTTCTGTGTCCAAGTAGTTCCTAGTGGGAGAGCTAGCATTAAATCCAATCAAGTAAAGAAAAAAAAAAAAAAAAAAAAAAAAAAAAAAAAAAAAAAAAAAAAAAGATAACAAACTTAATCCTTGTAATCAATTTTCCCATGAAGAAAATTTCTGCAGAACCTGCGGGTCCCACTATAGCAATATCATCAATCTCCGGTTTCTTGCATGTTCACATAGTTCTGACCTGTTTTTCTAGCATTTATGAAAACTTTTTGAAAAAAAAAAAATATATATATATATATATATATATTTGTAGTACAGCTACTAAGAATTTCACATCAGTGTGAAATGTGAACAGATGAAAATTAAAGAAACCTGAAAAAATTTTAGGTTGTCCAAGATGGAAGACAATTCCAATAGCTTTCATTTTCTAAATATGAAGTGTGGAAATTTACTCATGGACTCGCAAATTTTTAGAGAAGATTAAAGCTAATAAAAAGATTATCAAACCACTAATACAAAGATATACCTCAATGCAGTGTCACCCCCAATCCTGCCTCTAACATTATCCTTACTCTCCCCATGCCGAGTAAGTAAAATTGGGCGGGGTGTGAGATGTGTATTTACCTGCAACAGATACAAGGAAAACACATTCCAAAATATAAATATTTAATCAAAGAAAGTAACAGGAAAAAAGGATCTTACATCTAACAAAGAGAACTCTAAACTCAATTAAAACTTATTTTGGTGATGTTAGTCGCTCCTTATTCATAATCTCAAATTAAGTGAAAGAAATCTCATAGAAAATATGTAGGAAGCTTTTAAGAAGAAGTATAGATGTAAAACAATTTCCATAGAAATTGTATGGAAATCATCATAGTTTATAAATGTTATTTTCTGCTATTAATACAATTTCCATATATTTGCATCTGTGAGGGTGACTAACACATTTTTTCTCATCATATGATCTTATTCAAACCACATTACTTATCCAAAAAATGACCTTACTCCCAGCCAAATGATCATCACATGTGGCAGATAATACATGGAAGGTAACATATAGACGTGGTGTTCAGTACATCCTAAAGCTATCTTGCAACCAAGAGGCATACAACTGTTTACATGGTCTAACCATTAAGACAGATGTTCCTTAAGAGCCTGAAATAAGACAATTCTTTTCACAACCATTATCAATCCAAATATCAGCCCTGCCATGTGTTAGATGCCTTCTACACATGCAAAGCAACAAAAAGCAAAAGCATGGAAGATTATTATTGTGGGTTTCATATCCACCTTTTTTTTTTTTTTGGTCAATCTGATTTTGTACTACAAATATTAACTAAGATTAGAGTTAGCCTGTAGTAGACCAAATTGCATGCTTAAGAATAAACATGATGAAAAAAGATTCTCAAGATCACAAATCCTTCATCCAGAAGATATATAATATGCTAGGACCATGTCTTTCACAGGACAGCATACCAAGAAAAATACAATTCGCCCGGGAAGATAACCACTGATGTTGTTCACCTGAACCAAAGATAAAAGGTCTTTAGTAGATCAAAAATCATAAGTCACACTATACACCAATTACATTAGGAAGAATAAAGAGATGAAGATCTAAACCAAGGATTTTCAGGGAAAAAAGTTAAAAACAAGAAAAATGACAATGGCAATTTGCAAGAAAGCACAAACATCTAAGTAGACAAGTATTGGTCCATGCCAATCATGCCACGTGGCAAGGAGGCCAATGCAATGTACTAAAGTACTATTTAATTGAATTTAAATTTAATTAAATACATGACAAAAAGTTATCATGCACAGCTATCATTACAGATGAGGAAGTGAACGCATCAACTATGTCTACCACTAAAACAAACAATATGCTACTAATGGCACATCCAAAATTTCTCCATAATCAACAAGGAATTGCAATTAAACATGATTCGGCCCACCTGTATGTTATCCTTAGGCAATTCTTAACAGATAAACATAGTGCCAGCTAAAAGCCCAATGTACATTTAGTAGGCATACAAAATTTTGATATAGTCACTAACAAGGTCAGCAAACTTACTTGTATTTGACCACCGTGTCCACTGGCCATATCAATCATTTTGATGTAAGACCCTTCTTCAACTGTCTCATAAACCTTGTAAGAGGAGCACAATGTATATTTAGTATGACAGTTAGCATTCTTACAACCAAATCTCACTACTTCCAATTTGTATTAATTCATTTTACGGGAGTTACTTTTTCATAATTGGCTAGTCGATCTTTGAAGTCCTGCAATCCAGCCTCAAAATCTGGCCTATGGGAGGACACAAATTATTAGGCACATAACTTTCAATCAAGATATGAAACAACTGGTTTAAGAGCAATCATACTGTTCCGCATAGTCAGGGCTTTGTTGAATTTTAAGGCGTATATTTCTTTCAATAATGCGTTCATCATTACATAGTGATTCCAGAAAAATAATCTGCATCAAAATGAAAATATGTATCACAAGCCAAATTATTTATATTACATTTCAGACATAGATTCCTTTATAATTCTCCATGCTGTGATCATGGTACCTTGCATTTTCCTTCAGCCATTTTCATCAGCATATTCCTTCGTTTCCTGCTACTGTTTGTGGCATCAAATATCCCTACCTAAAACCAAATTAGGATTGTCGGGAAAAAAAAAAAAAAAAAGGATCAGGCAGAAGCCACAAAAAGATCAAAAGAATCTACACCACAGAACTTACCTGGCCACCTTCTTGCATCCAAGATATCATGTCCTCCATAGCCAAGGCTGCTACCTAGTAGCATGTGATACATTAAAACTATGTAGAAAGAAGAGGGTTAATATGGTGTGAACATTACCATTTGTCCAAAATTTATTATAAAAAAAAAATACTAGTAATTGCATTATTATGAAAAATTAGTCTTGGTGTATGATACACCTAATTACATTTAATATGAGCAACTATATGTTGTCCCTCGTCACCATATTCACGTGATGAATCCAAACACCACCTCAACAACATAAGCCAAAGAGCTGAATGGTGTAAACATTGCCTCTCACAGCATATTTGCACCTTTCCCTCCTTCCTTGATTATTTTGTTACTACCGTGCCAGTGTTCAAAGCCAATAATCTTGATTTCTTTTCTTTTTTTTTTTTTTTTGGTTGGGGGGGGGTTGCATAATTATGGTATTGATAAACCACTCAAGATAAACTCAAGAAACTTACAGACAATACTGTGTGTGTCAATATAAAAAATACACAATTTCTAATGTTAAATTAGGTCATAACTCATAAATATACTATATATTAGATTATCAACTTTGATATATATACACATATGATTACCTAAACTCTAATAAGTATGCTAAAAAGCTGTGTACTTTGCTACAAACAATACAAACAAAAATTTTCAAAAAAAGGGAAGCAAGATTCGAACCCAGGTGCTGTCCATGGGGGAGACCAAATAGTACCACTAAACCACAAGGCTCTTGGCTTTTTTTTCCTTCTTTTAAATAAAAACATAATATATAACCCTTGTGGCCTTAATGGAAATAACAACTATGACAAAGTGAACACTTAAGCAAAAAGAGAACTTTTTTGTTAAAAACTTTCTTTTCTTAGCACTTAGGCAAACTGCTTTTGGAGGCCACTGATCATTGGGTTAATTCAAATTTTTGGGGATGGGGGGCCTCAAATTTTTGGAGACCCAACCTTTAAAAACTTTGAAAAAAAATTATATATATACACACATTTTATATATATAAAAATTAAAAAAAAAAAAAATTTGGGGGGGGGGGGTGTTGGATAGGGGTAACTTGGCTCCACCACTGTTCACTCAATTAACTTCAAATCAAGCCATGCCATTTACAAAATTCAGATTTCAAATATGAAATAGTAAGAAAGGATCTCCACAAACAACCATAGGACACTCTCCAATGCAACTGATGCCAAAATTTCCTCGATTGGATTCACCCATTCATATGTGCAATCAAATCATACAACATAAGGTTTGTAAAGGAATGTGTGAAGGGATTTAGAAAGAAAGAACAATACAAACCCTAGACTTCATCACCTAGTGGCCAGTTTGGATGGAGGGGGCGGGAAGGGAATAGAGGGGAGTTGACCGGAAATTAGATTATTTTCCCCTTTACTCCCCCTCCGTCCAAACTGGCCCCTAGAGCTAGCCTAAACCCTAGAATTCACCACCTAATACTGCTTGGAATTTACACCCCCTCCGTCCAAACACCACCTCAACAACATAAGCCAAAGAGCTGAATGGTGTAAACATTGCCTCTCACAGCATATTTGCACCTTTCCCTCCTTCCTTGATTATTTTGTTACTACCGTGCCAGTGTTCAAAGCCAATAATCTTGATTTCTTTTCTTTTTTCTTTTTTTTTTGGTTGGGGGGGGGTTGCATAATTATGGTATTGATAAACCACTCAAGATAAACTCAAGAAACTTACAGACAATACTGTGTGTGTCAATATAAAAAATACACAATTTCTAATGTTAAATTAGGTCATAACTCATAAATATACTATATATTAGATTATCAACTTTGATATATATACACATATGATTACCTAAACTCTAATAAGTATGCTAAAAAGCTGTGTACTTTGCTACAAACAATACAAACAAAAATTTTCAAAAAAAGGGAAGCAAGATTCGAACCCAGGTGCTGTCCATGGGGGAGACCAAATAGTACCACTAAACCACAAGGCTCTTGGCTTTTTTTTCCTTCTTTTAAATAAAAACATAATATATAACCCTTGTGGCCTTAATGGAAATAACAACTATGACAAAGTGAACACTTAAGCAAAAAGAGAACTTTTTTGTTAAAAACTTTCTTTTCTTAGCACTTAGGCAAACTGCTTTTGGAGGCCACTGATCATTGGGTTAATTCAAATTTTTGGGGATGGGGGGCCTCAAATTTTTGGAGACCCAACCTTTAAAAACTTTGAAAAAAAATTATATATATACACACATTTTATATATATAAAAATTAAAAAAAAAAAAAAAATTGGGGGGGGGGGGGGTGTTGGATAGGGGTAACTTGGCTCCACCACTGTTCACTCAATTAACTTCAAATCAAGCCATGCCATTTACAAAATTCAGATTTCAAATATGAAATAGTAAGAAAGGATCTCCACAAACAACCATAGGACACTCTCCAATGCAACTGATGCCAAAATTTCCTCGATTGGATTCACCCATTCATATGTGCAATCAAATCATACAACATAAGGTTTGTAAAGGAATGTGTGAAGGGATTTAGAAAGAAAGAACAATACAAACCCTAGACTTCATCACCTAGTGGCCAGTTTGGATGGAGGGGGCGGGAAGGGAATAGAGGGGAGTTGACCGGAAATTAGATTATTTTCCCCTTTACTCCCCCTCCGTCCAAACTGGCCCCTAGAGCTAGCCTAAACCCTAGAATTCACCACCTAATACTGCTTGGAATCACCACCAAGCTAGAGAGAAAAATCTCAATTCAAAAGTATTCATCAAATTCAACATACCCATAATGTTTCCTCTGGGGCCTATAAATAGGATCCCAAATTACATTACATAATCATAGCAAAAACAGTAACCAAATCCTTTAAAACCCTCAAAATAAAATTCAAATAAATTCAAATCCCACAATCTGCACTAACTGACTAACGGAATCAATTAGCATTAATCTGGTGTCCCCACCATCGTAGCTTATTCATGAGATTTGAAAATAACTCATGACCTTTAGAATTTCTAACCATTATATCAGTGGCAAAATAGATGCTCAAATCCCAGAGAAACTTTTAGAAATTAACCATTCAGTCCAACTAAATAACTCATTCATTCACAGAAAAGGTGGCATATTTTTAATGATCCTGACACGAGATTTTTTTTTTTTTTTTTTTAAATAAAAAGGCCAGATAATCATATGATCCACCCAAAGCAATAAATCATTCTCATGGATATTCACCTCATTACGTGCTTCCATGCCTTCAGGATTGTCTGCTCGGAAAAAATCTGCAGACTGCACCAAGAAAATGAGTCATCCATCAAGAATAATTCAAGAAATTTCATAAAACTATTGCAATCTTCTTCAGGCTTTTAGAAAGCAAGGAAAAAGAAAAAAAAAAAAAAAAAAAAAAAAAAAAAAAAAAAAAACAGACATTCAAAGAGGAAAAATTGGCTTGATGGCAAAATGACATTTTAAATAGGACAAAAATTAGCTCCAAACTAGTTTAGAGGAATCTCCTCCAACCCACTACATGGCAATTTACAAGACTACCCATGTGTATTATTTAAACAAGTCACATGACTCATTAAAAAAGTCATATGACTAAAACTACACATGGAGGATCTCTTCATTGGCCACATAATGGGTTGGAAGAAGATAGCTCCAACCGGTTTGGAACTAAACTTCTTCCCTTCAAATACAGGACAATTCCTCCCGAAAAAACCTAGGTTCCCTCTGCTGATGGATGCAGCAGTTGGAGAAAAATTGGGCTCCCTCTCTCCTAAACTACGAAAACTCTGACATTCCAAGAACATAAGATTCCTTCCTGCAAAAAAAATTGGACCAGTTTGGTTTAAATGGCCATAATAATTACAGGCCAACCCAACTCCCTCTTGTTTTAAATTTAGAGATCCTAGTCTTGCAATAAAACAGACCCGTAGTTTTCCTAGGTCCAAGCCACCACCCAATTCCCTTTTTCCCTCCTCATTCCTCTGCATATACTTGAAGAGGATTATTCTGAAGTGGACCAGAAACCCAATCAAATTTTGTTGATACCACGTAGAAAATTTTCCACACAGCCCCATAGGCTATTTGATAAAGAATTCTGAAAGTAGTGTTTCTACTATCATCTATGCCTTGCACATACTGTTGTGCAAATGTGTGAAATTAACATATTGTCAGACCCCATTCACTTAGTAGAATATGACAAAACAAGTCTAAGAGAGAATCGTAGTAAATTCTTTTTTTTTTTTTTTAAAGGAACAAAGAAATACAGTAGACAGGAAGAGAAGGAACAGGCTATTATTTATAACACTATGAGATCAACTATGTCAAATGAGTTCATCTGACCAAAATTAAGCCACAAAACAGATAATAATCACTTCCATTGCCAGAAAATCAGCCTGAAATTAACCACATCCCACTTTATACAACTTAGAAGAAGAATAGGCAAAAGAAATTTTATATTGATGAAGGCAATATCACTGTGGAAGAAAGGGCAGAAATGTACCTGATTTGCCCCATGCTTAAGCCGCCGATACTATTGCAACCAAAAAAAAAAAAAACCAAATTAGAACAATTTTTGTCTTTATATGTTTCCCCATTAACTTGAGGTCTGAAGGACAAAAAGAGTAGTCATGGTAAGATTAAATGACCTTTCCAACATTGAAATGCTTGGTATCATGACCCAACCAGCGGAGATATCTGGTAAGTTTAGCTGCAGTAAATGTCTTGCCTCGAGCTGGCAAACCGACCTAAAGTACAAGCAACTAGTTAGAATTATTCATTCTCAACGGTACTACTAAATTTATTTTTTAATAAGTAGTACTTCTGAAATAATTTTATGAAGCGTCTGAACTGATGATGGCAATTACCACCAAAATCCAATTTTCAGGCTATTTAAGGGTCAGCTTTGAATTTCAATCTCACTAAGATAGTGGGAGAACAGTGATTTATGTTTTCAATGGTTCTAACAAACACACATGCAGGGAAATACCAGAACAATTGCCAAATGTCTATCCTCCTTTGGTCCAAGCATCTGATCAGCTACAGCTGCAGCTGCAACAGCTCCAGCAGCCGCCGGCATTGAATTCTAACAATTTAAAAGGGAAGGGGGGAGAAAAAGCAATTGATTGGATTATACAATCTTCACAGGTGAAAGAATTTTTTTTTTTTTTTTTTAAATACATTTTTTTACGAACCTTCGTTTCTGTATCCATTCTGAGATCTACAGTGAAAGTACTTGCACTAGCAGATTTAACTAGCCTTGGAGATCCAACACCCCTATCCACAAGGAGTCCCCTATGACCATCTTGCTTTTGCGAAGGCGAAAATGTCCCAACTGACTTTGATTCAACTACCCCAGAACCTGAATAAATCCTGGATGAATCAGGGACAATTACCTCCATCTCCTATGTAAAAATGAAGATAAAACATTAGATCCAAAACAAAATATTTTACAGAAGAAAAAAAAATCTGGAGACATCTTCAAGCTAAACAGACATATCAACTGTAAGTGTCTTATCTGACTTTAAACAACATCATCATATTGCTATTGAATCAACTAGCTTGTCAAACATAAATATGATAGTTCCATTCCATTATGGACCAAAGAAAACCTGAAGTTCGAATGTTGATAAATATAGCACACTAATACTTCAAAACCCTTAACTAATTCCAATTTACTTATATGCAAGATAGGTTAACAAGAAAAACCTTTATGGTTGCAGGGCGATCAGTAGAAACACTACCATCCTTAGAGGGATGTAAAACATTCCCTGAGCCATCCATGTTAGAGAAAACCCCAGCAAGAGTTAATGACCTTGGAGTCTCTGCGTTATTGGCTGCATAAAAAAAACCTGAATTGGCAGAAGTTGTTGGAGCTGGAACAACATAATGTTCAAGATCAAGTTCCAAACTAGCTGAAGAGCCATTCTGCACAGAATAGAGAATATAAGACGTTTCAAATAAAAGCCATAAGCTAACATAAAATAATCTGTTGTAAAAGGAACAAGTTCTCATTTTCCATTGTTTGATTGCAGTTTAACTGAATTCATTGCTCATTGGGCATGAATACAACTCTCAAATTTGTTTTGCATCAGAATTCCTCTCCAACAAATTAGAATGGCAAAGCATTAGTGCAGTGGTAAGTCAAAATTGTACCTCGGCATTCATCTCTGGCACTGAATTAATACTGACATCAGGAATACCACGAACAGCTGAAGGCCGAAGGTTCTCCTGATAAGCTCTCCAACTAGCCGCAAGATCAAATGGCGAAACCCTATCGGCTTGAATTAACACCCGATACTCTAGAACTTCATCAGCATTAAGCCTAAATAGAGCCAACCTTGCATCCCCTTGCAAGGTACCCCCAATGAGTTGTCGGTTTGGACCTTCCTCAACTATACAAGGCACATTACTGTACTTGGGCCTCAAAAGGAACTTAAAGTCCAAAGTTTCTACATCCAAAAAAAAAAAATTAGCAAATAAACAAGCCAAAACCCCCCCTCAAATAAATATTGAATATTGCCTAATTGTTTGCTATAATATTTGAATAATGAAATAAATATATATTTCTATATTCATTCTTTCTATTATTTCCTTTTCACTCATTTTCACCATTTGAAACTGTATTGTCCAATGGATTGAGGAGGATACTACTATTCTTGATTGGGTACTAATGAATTAGCATATAACAGACATAGAGGTAGTTAATTATAGGTGTATTGTGCATGCACGCCTTTTTATTCATTCAAAAAAGCAATAAAAGTAAGTAGTAATTCCAAAATGCTTAAGCAAAACATTAGTTAGTTACCGTGATTAGGAGGAACAACAAAGCTCAATTCCCACAATGACGCGGATTCGCGTTCCATCGAAAGCTAACCAAAACAATCATCAAAACAATTAAACAAGTAGTAGCACTTTCTTTGTATTGTATTGTATTAAACACAAGGAACAGAAGAAACAGAGAGAGAATTACAGCTTTAGAAGAATCCCAAGAGCCAACGAGAGGAACGGAGCCATAGACATGAGGAATGAGGTCTCCTTTGCGCTTGTAATTCTCCATCTTCAACGACACATACAACTGCCCCCCGGCTTGGTTTCGCTCCTCCTCCTCCCCCATTCCCTGCGACCCACCCTCCTCCGTACTCTTCGACGCTCCAGTTCCCATTCTCTCTCCCTCTCTCTCTCTCTCAATTCACCAAAACCAAATTTAAACCCTGCTTTTGCTTTTGGATATTCGTCTCGAACTCATGGTGATTTTAATTTTATCAGACTGGACTCTATAGACTAAACTAGTCCATGAATTAACGATGCATATTCTAAGGTCTGCTTTTTCCTTTTTGTTTTGTTTTGTTTTGTTTTGAAATCTGGATAGAGAAGAGAGAGAAAAAGAAAGAGGAATCAAATTGAGCGATGGAAATGAAAGGAGAGAAACAATTTTTAGTTTTGGTTTCGATAACGGTAGGGGCTGAAGGATGATGGATGGTTCAGTGATTGGAGTTGGAGGTCGGGTAGGGTAGGGCGGGCCAACCCCACGCACGCGGCACGAGCCACCACGAACTCCGACTCTTTATTCTTCGCCTATTTGGGCTTACTCTGTACTCGCTTGCGGTGGGTGAGAACTGTGCATTCGCTTTCTTTATTTGACACGTTGGCAGTTTTCGTCTTCGTTCGTGGACAGCTCAGATTAGGCGAAACCTTGCATTGCCTATCGGTCTTTTCTGCCACGTGTTTTTATATGTGACACTTATCTTCTTTTTTTTCTTTTTATCCGGATCTCCAAAATTTATTTATTTAAAAATTAAACAAAAAAAAAATACGTAAGGACATACACAGTCATTCAGCACGTCCTGTAAAAAAAATACGTCAATCTTTTTTGCCCTCTACGAAGTTAACATTTCTTGTTAAAAAAAGGTACGTCAATATAAGTCAATCTGTTTTTTTCATTAAAAAAAAAAAAAAAGTTAACATTTCTTGTTATACTCATGTTCCTTAATATATATCTTAGTTATCTACATAAATACGTTTCCGTTGTAGATTTTCCATCACTTATTAATATATTTGCATTATTACGTTTCCCTGGTAGATTTTACATCACTTAGAGCACTCACAATGGGTTAGGGATATGCCAAATGTAACCAAAATTTAACATTCAGGTCCAATTTGTCACAACTGTCGGAAGGATAAATATGGAAAAATGTAAAAAAATTTGGCATTGTGCTACAGTGCCATTGTAATGTACAATGGCACTGTAGCACAATTGTAAACCAAAATATTATTATTTTATTCATTTTCAAGTTTTATTTTTTCTATCTTTTTCTTTCAACGGGTCTCTCTTTATCAAGGCTCAACGGAGCTCATCTCCTCTCTCTCTCTCTCTCTCTCTCTCTCTTTCTTTTTCTCTGGTCTCACCGTCTTTTTCTCGTCTCCCTCACTCTCCCTTACTCTTTCCGACACTGTTTTTTGGTTATTTTTTGTGGCGAGATTGGCGTGGTATGGTGGTTTGTGGCGACGTGTTCATGGGTTTTCGGCGTGGTTGTTGGTTTGTAGGATTCTTTCGGCAAGATCAGCATGGTCAAGGATCTGGTAGTTGTTGTGGCGGTGAGATCAGTGTGGCGGCGAGATCGGCATGGTTGTGGGTTTGCAAATCGGATTTGGTTTGTGGGTGGTGATAGGTTGACTAATCAGTTTTGGCCGTGGGTTTGGGACTGAGTTTTGGTGGTGGGATCGGTGTGGTGGGCCGTGGGTTGTGGTAGCACTGTGGGTTTGGGGCTGAGTTTGGTGGGTTTGCTTGGTGTTTCCTGTGGTGGCCCTGTGATGTGGTGGTTGTTGGTTGTTAGTTGTGTTGTTGATAGTGGGTGGTGGTTGTGTTGTTGATGGTGGATCAGTGGGTGATGGTGTTGTTGATGATGGATCGGTGGGTGATGATTGGAAATTTTGGGTGGATAGGTGGGTGGCTTTGTTCTTAATGGTTGGTTAAGTTTCTATGTTGGGTTTGTTTGGGGTTTGGGGTGAGTTTCTGTGTTGGGTTTTTTCTTTTTTTTGATAAACTGTGTTGGGGTTTTAGGTCTTCACAGTGGTGATGGAAGTGATAAGTGGTAGAGAGAGAGAGAGAGAGAAAGGAAGAGAGACAAAAATTAGAGAGAGACATAAATATATTTTATTGTGTAAATATATTATTTTAATATATTATATAAGAAAATAAAAGTTGGGATATTGGGTGTGTTATAAAATGGTATAGTATAATTAATAAAGTAACTTTTCGAGATGATAAAATAGGATAGGATAACATTTTCCATTGTGAATGATTTTAGAGCAATCACAATAAAGGTGTTAAAATGGCTTAAAAGCTATTTTAACACCACAAAAACTAAAAACTATACTACAGCAAAGATGCCAAGCTTATTTATTTTTAACTTCTAGCTACATAGGAATGATCCTTAGGTACTCTTAGAACATAGAGAATGGTGCTCCCTCCTTTCACATTCATGATAAAGTCCACTCATTAAATTCATGGTGGGATCCACTATGAATGTAAGAGGAGAGAGCACAATTTCTCCGTACTCTGGGAGTACCTAAGAATCTTCCATTATAGCGATCTGCTATCTATAGCAAGTTAGCAACTCACCGTAGTTAGAAGTTATATATAAAAAATATTATTTTATTGTCTTTTCACTTTAAGTACCATTTCCCTCTTTGTTTCTAATGCCTCCAGCCCCTTCCCATCTCCCCTCTCCCACACACCCAGAGCCTTTTTTCTCTATCTAAAACCAAACCCCCAAAGCTTCAAGGCTATCTATTCTTCATGGCTCCATCGCCACCATCGTCACTCGTGGTGGCTAGATTGGGTTTTGTCGTTGTCGTCGCCGTTGGTGTGGGTTTTTGTGAGTGAGATCTCTAGCTTTGTTGGGTTGTATGGTTATGGGTTGTCTTCACCATCATTTTTCATTGCGAGTATGTTGGGGTTGTGGCAGTGGTTGTGTGGATTTTAATGGGTTTGCCGTGGGTTGTTGAAGATGGTGGTGGTTTCTGCTTGTGACAATGGTTTAGGTTTTGTAACGATGGTGGAAGAGCAAGGTGGTTGAGTTTTGTGATGATAGTGGAAGAGGAAGGTGGTGGGTTTTTTTAATTTTTAATTTTTTTAATATTGGTGGAAGAGGAAGGTGCTGGATTTTGTGATTGTGATGGTGGTTGACTGGTTGTTGGCGGTGGTTGGGTTGCGGTTTTGTTTTTTTTGTGTGGTGGGTTGTAATTGCCATAGTGGTGGTTGTAGCTAATGGAACAATGGTAGAGGCAGTGGTTGCTATGGCTGACCATGGCTGGTTGTGACTTTTTTTCTTTCTTTTTTAAATTAAAACTGGATGTGGCTATTGTATATTGTATTAGGATGCGTTATTTTATTGTATTTTTTATATTATTTTAATATGTTGTATGTTAAAATAGTACCTTTAATGTTAGTTGTATTGTAAAATGAGTTGTTAAAATAGATAAAATAGGTTTTTGAGTTGCTAAAAGCTATATTTTTTGAGAACTTTGTTGTGAATGCTCTATTACGAATGTATTTAGTTTTTAGCTTGGCTAGACTGATTCTCAAAAAAAAAAAAAAAAAAAAGCTTGGCTTGACTTAGTGGGAGTTGTGTTAAAGCTTTAGGCACAACTCTGATTTTGATATGGTTGTGTTGTTTTTGCTACATTGCTATTTTTGTACAAAGAATTGTATATAATGCCCTAGCACGAAATCAGGATTTGGAGTGGGGGCACTTTTGCTATTGTTTGCGTGTGGCTGTTCCAACCTCTTGGCTCTATTACTACTTAGTCGCTAAGGTTTTTATTTTTTTATTTTTTTATGTTTTTTATGAGTAAAATTGGTTAACTGAGCTTAATTTTTTTTAGCTTTGTTATCGGCAATTTTTTTTGTTGGGCTAATTGTTTTGGGCTTGTATACTTTGTTTCTAAATTTTAGATGTATAAATATTTTTGTGGCCTTTAAAAGAAGGGAAAATGTTAGAGCTACAAATTTATTTACAAATTCCATATTGTGGGGCCGGGGAATTTGAGGTCCCGGCCCACTTTACATTAAGGGCCCAAGACCCAGGCAGAGAAGACCTATTACCAAGGACGATCTCACGCTCAGCATCTCACAAGACACCTAAAGAAAAAGGACGAGTTTAATGTAAGGACAAGACAAGTGAAAAAGCTGCCAATACTGTAATAAAGAACTCTGCGTCTGACAGGCCCATGCTCTCCACCATGCTATTCAACTTTTACGTCTACTCCCAACCACTTTAGGTATGGGCTGATAGGACAAGTCTCTATCCCAGAAGGCAGAACTTACACGTGGACATTGCAAGGGAAGTAACTACTAGTATAAAAGGGAAGAAGAACCAAGGTGGAAGGGGATCCCTGGGAGGGATGAAGTCCTAGAAAAGGGAGAATGAGAAGAACACTAAGCTCCTCGGATGGGGTCCGAGGACAAAAACCCCATAAGTTGCATTGAGGAAAGGTTTTATCAGTCACGCCAAGTCCACCCTCATATGAGCTTCCATAAAAATCACGACTAGACCGCTGTCTAGTGACCAAGGTCCAGCCTTTCAAGCCCACACTCTACAAATTATATTGTTCGGGCCTTTTTACATGCGAGCCCAATATCATTCTTGGGTCGTGAACAATCGTGTCCCTACACATATTATTAGTGAACTTTAAATCAAATTATTGCGGAAAATTATTGAGCATTTTTCAATCTTTTTGATGTTCCTTAAAATCTCTCTCTCTCTCTCTCAAGATGTAAATTTTTAATTAAAAGCATTCAAGTTGTGAGTTATTAACATGGAAGATTTTGTTCACATAACCATAAATAATTTTAGTCATGCTCAAAACTATTAGAATTTGAAATTTAGGAAAAAATATATTGAAGTTTAGTAGAAGCCTACGGAATGGGTGGGACCATCTTAGGAAGAGGAGGAACCCCACCCATAAGAAGATGACGGGTCGTTTCCACATCTTACATGAGTTTTTTTTTTTATTCTAATGGATTAGTTATTTGATTATTTCAAAATTTACACATATTTATTATTTTATTTTATTGTTTGTAAAATAGATTGTAATGTAATTTGAAATCTATAGCCTATAAAAGGCTTGTATGTTGAAGAAGAAAGGCAGAACTCAATATAGAGTCCAACCTTCAAGTTTTTTGAATGCCTTCCCAAGTAATAAAGTCTTTGTTATTTGTCTTCTACTTGCTTTATCATTTTAGTCTTTGTTTCAAACTCTTGCTTTCTATATAATACTAATAGCAAATCTTCTCTTTCTCATTCATATATATATATATATATATATCGTACGGGCATGGTATTTAGGCCTAGCCCATTGCACGAGCGTGACATAGAGGCCCAGCCCATCAATTTCAGTAAATCGAGAACCCCAAGCCCAATAACAGGTTGTATGCCACTCTAGTCCAAAAGCTAGTTACATATCGGGGATGTAACTGTTCGGCATGGTAATGCCTGGGGGGAAATCTTCTGCCAAGAACCAATCGGCAGCAGGTGCAAGTTTTGAAATAGTCACATTTGTCTTGAAAAGTGGGTCCCATCTGGTCAAGAATCTATTCCGGAAGGGCCCCACCCACTTGAAAATCCTCCCCACCATCAAGACTACCCCATTAAGGGAAGTCTATAAATAGGGGCCGAAGGAGTGAGAAAGAAAGGGGGGGGGGGACAGAAGGTGAGAGACATACATAAGAGAGAATTGGGAGGAACAACAAAAGATGAGAAGCTCACCAGTAACTTAGGGACTCCTTAGGGGGAATACAAAAAGGGGTAGAAGGATACGAGCTAGACCAAAAACTCAATCATTTGGGCTGCTAGATTGGCCATAGGGGGCTTCCCATTGTAGGAATCCTATTACCCACATTATATAAATAAATTGAGGGCATGTCCTTAGGGCTAACGAGTTACCTTGGGGAAACAAGCTCGCACAATTGGCACCGTCTGTGGGAATCACTAACTTAGCTGAAAACCCAAAGTTAGTATATTGTTGTCAGGATGGAGGAGCCACATGCAGAGGGATCAATAAGCCCTGGAGGCAATCGTTCGAGGGCCTTGTCCAGGGGCCAAAGGAGGCTAGAGAGGGAATGAAGAAGAAAACAAGCTCACACGCGTGCGCACACACACACACACGTGTGTGTGTGTGTGGATATTAATTGCACTTGATTATACACAAATAAGCAAAATAAGTTTATATATAAAAAGCTGAAACAAATACTAGAACCTAAGGACTAAGGGTATGTTTGGTATGCTGTAATAGCTCCTGTAATGGAATAGTTATTCATGTGTAATAACAATTCGGTCATTTGGTTGCATTTTTATTACATAGATTAGTTATTACATTGGAATGACTATTCTTTAAATTGAAGAATAGTTATTCCTCTTTAAAATGGATGTAATAGCTATTCCTTAGTATATATAATAGGTTTTAAAATTAATATATTTCCAAAAATATAAAGTTTCCTTATACATCATCTTTACAAGTTTTCCATATGTAACAACCAAACTTATGAATAATAATAGTTATTCCATTACAATGCCTTCTATTCCCAGTAATAAAGATTACTATTCCTAATGTAATCTACATTCAATGTACCAAACGTACCCTAAGGCAATATACAATTTTGACCATATTTCTTTCTCAAGCTATTCACAATGTATCATCACAATCCTTATTTTTTTGAAGATAAGTAAATAGTAAAGAATGAAAAGGTGGGTTGGAGTCATATAATTGAGATATCACAAAAGATGCCATTACTTTGTGGAGTTTTTTTTTTTTTTTTTTTGCTTAATTGACACTTCTTAATAAAAATGTACATAGTTCAAATTCCCCTCCCTAAAAAATGAATTATAAATTTGTGGGGTTCCTCCTAGTGATCCGTAGGCTTGTTGGGCTTGATTCCCCAACTAACTATTTGAGTATAGCTCACAATGAGAGATCCCAGAAATAGATGGGCTTATAATTGATGGTTTGATGATGGTGTTATAATGTTCATTTGCTCCAAGCGTACCTATCTGAGGAGGATAGCTTACCACCAAGAACCCCCCTTTTATGACCAAGTTTGGTCACCTTCCCCAAATGCTATTTCTCTATCTTCTCTCATATTTTCTCTCTTCTAGCTTTTGTTCCAACCCCTTTACCTTGATCCTCTTCTACTTTTTATACTTTCCTCTTAGTGGACCCATCATGATGATAGAATATTCCGCACATGTGTGGGTCCCTCCACTCCTAGGATCCGAGTGGCTTTCTGCGTCTAGTTCACTGTTCCAATGTGTCTAATCGTGTACCAGGAGTGAGGCCCACGATCCTGCCATCAAAATGATTTATTAGTAACTTGTGCCTAACACTGAATCTTATGTTCAGTTAACGAACTTCCCTAAGACACTACTTTGCTTTCTCAGTGAAAATAGACTTTTGTGTAGGCATTTCTGCCGGGGTTGCACCCCTAATGTATTGCAGCTCGACATTCACCTAATCAGAATTGACCAGGCTTGGGCTGCCCTTAACTTCGGGTGTGCTCAGCTTGGGCTTAGCATGGGCCAGTCTTTTTGTCCTCCTACAAAATTAAAAAAAAAAAAAAAGAAAAAAGAAAAAAAAAGACTCGAACCCCAATTTAAATCAAAATATAAACTTGACAAAATGAAAATGGAAACGACTGTCGTTTTTGGTAAATCGAAAGCGACAAAATCTATAATTGTACTTAAACTAAAGCCCATGAAATTGAAAGCCCGTTTTTCTGTGGGCCCTATCCAAAAGCAACCCCGGCCCAGATAAAAGTAGGGTTTGCATATAAATATCACTAAAGCCATTTCCAAAGCCCTAATTCCGCTTGTTCCAGAGTCTTCATTTTTCGCGGCTGCGCAGAGCTAAACGAAGAAGCAAGGCTAGGGCTTTTTTCTCACTCCGTCGCCATGAGAGCCAAGGTAAACAAAAATCAGTGCCATGTTATACTTCTCCTGCTTTGTGATGAAACATTTTCCCTTCGCTTGATTCAAATGTTAATTGCATTTTGATTTGTTTAACAGTGGAAGAAGAAGCGTATGAGGAGGTTGAAGAGGAAGCGCCGAAAGATGAGACAGAGATCCAAGTAGAAGCGAGAGTGTAGCACTATCACCATCGCTATGCACAAGCAACTGCCTCGATCAACCTCTTCATCGGCGTTTCTGGCTGTTCCTTTGGTTTTTGAAGCTTTATAATTTAGCTTTCGTTTTAGGGTTATTTGTGAAACTTTTGGCAACGTTTTGTGGACACCTTAACAACTTTTGTTTGTTAGTGACTCTGTTAAAGATTTTGATATTTGCATTATGAGATGGGTTTTATGAATCTACCATGTCGATGGAACTGATTTTTTTTTTTTTTTTTTTTTTGAGTTTGATAGTATTGTTTATGTGAATGCGATTGTGTTATTGTTGCAAATAACAGGTTTTGATTCTATGGCCATAATAAGATGGAATGGGAATTAGAATGCAAAGCCCATTTCTATTATGTTTGTAGGGGAATCTGATCTTATAGATTTGGATTTGAATGTGTTTATAATAAATCTAATTGACAAAACAACCTCACATTGCACTGGGCTCTTAGGGTGTTCTAAAGGGTTGTTTGGCAAACCTGAAAATTGTTTCTGAGCCGGATGAACCAATTCATAAATGTATTTCTAGAATTTTTGGATAGTTCGGTTTTTTCTTTTCCATGTAAACATTTATACAGTAGTTTAAATATAGATTTCAGTAATTGGTAACCAGTTTTGAATTCTTGGTAGCTGAGTGAGCTACATGGGCTAGCATAAATTTTCATGATTTGTCCTTAAGACTAATGATTCTGTGTGTACAAAGCATTTTTGTACCAAGGTTTCCATTCCAATATATTGTTACCAAAAGAGAATTTGACTGGATATATATATATGAAAATATGAAATGCAAAAGAGAATTTAATTTGATATATATTTGAAAATATGAAATGCAATTGAGCTTGCCTGGTGGTTTTATCTAAATCATTTAGGACATGTTGCGTGTGCATTCATGCATTTGTAAATGATTTCCAGTTAGTTTATTCCTTGGTAGCGAAGGAAGGAATGGGGTAGTTGTTTTGTTTGAGTCATTAGTAAATAGATCACATCTTAATATGGGTGGTAAGGTCTGTGCAGCTGTAATATGTGCATTAGACTTTAGGAAGGACTAGCTTCATCAAGCCTTACAAGGGTTTGCCCTGCTACAGCTTTGAATAATAAACTTTGAACGTGTCTTAGAATACTAGAACTCAGATTTATCATATTGGAACTTATCCTTGTCTAAATTGATATATACCAAATATTTCCAATATTAAATAGCTAATTTAACTTGTATGGTACTTAACCTCACACTGGTAGATTGATAGTATACAGCTAGATAATTTCCACATTCTTCTAACATCTCTGGGGTGTTTAGCCATGCGTGTAATCATTTGTCACTACCCAAGCCGACTTTCTTTAGCTTTTGAAATACTTGTATGGTCTCTGCATCAAAACCGCCTGCAAACTGAAGGTTTTGAAGTTTAGTAAGACTACAGATTAATGATTAGCATTAAAAGTTAGGAGTCCATTTTACCTGGTGTGCTCGATATGCAAATCGAACTCCTTGAAGCATAAGATTGTCATCATTTGAGCATTCATCAGACTGCAGTTCTTTAGCTATCCTTTTCATGTATTCCTTGGCCAGCTTTAGTGAACTTAATTTCATCTGCTAAGAATGAAGTTGGATTTACAGTTATTTGCCTTTGCTTAATTGGAGACCTGGTTTCCCCAAAAATACATAAAAGGTTTCCGTTATTGTTGAGGTGCGTTGGTTTAGGGGGAGTGTTTTTATGATAATCAACTTTCCTTTTTTTTTTGATAAGTAATAAGAATTTTATTAATCAAACTGAAAAATAGAAGAAAGCAAGTACAAGGTGTTCATGATGGTGAACACAAAGAAATGCTACAAACAAACAAACAGCAACAAACATAAAAAATAAACTTAATGAGCAATACTAAGAGACGAAATAAACTCCAAGATAGTGGAACAATCCGAGAAGCCCCAACACCTAGACCAATCAAATAAAGTCTTTTGGCATAGCGCTTGTAACTGAACCAAGGATTTCTCGGTATTTTCAAAAGAGCGCCGATTTCTTTCCGTCCAAACAATCCACATCAAACAGTCAGAACCATATTCCAAATGTCTGAATTAAATTTTTCCAGCCAAAAACTCTAACAATACACCAAGCTTTCCACAACAGAGCCTGGCATGACCCATTGTGTCCCAAAGATCTGAAACATATAAACCCACAAAGAGTGAGCTATAGGACAATGGAGGAGAAGATGATCCACAGTTTCCTCATTCTGATGACACATACAACACCAATTCACCAAAATGTGACCCCTAAACATAAGATTATCCAATGTAAGGATCTGCCCATGAACCGCTGTCTACACAAAAAAAACCACCCTCTTAGGGATTTTAGCTTTCCAAACACCCTTCCACGGAAAAATGGATATAGCTGCACCCCTAATGGTATTATAATAGGACCTGGTATCAAACTTGCCATTCCCTTTGAGACACCAATGAGAAGTGTCACTCCCACCACCCCTAGGGATCCGAGGTTGAATGCACTCAAGGAAAGAGTAGGCATCCTCTAATTCCTTTTCCTAATTGGTGTGAGCTTCAGTTTTTTGTTACTCCCCAATGCAATGGCACCGTTAAATTCCTCTTTAATGACACCTGCTGTTAATTGCAAGCTATAGAAAATGATTGGCACCCATTAAAAAATTGAAAAGCCTATATAAAATGATTGGCCGACTTGGAAACTTTCGTGTAGGTTATTAGGATGAAGATATAGATGTCTACATGGCTGCCTTGTATCAGTTTGTATCAAAGGGTCGATGCTGGCCATCAAGTCATTCTAGCTTTGTCAGCTAGCTATGAAGTCCCAGCATCCTTTGACACTAATCATTTGTCCAGGGGAATTTTTTCCGATTATTAGTCATGTGCTTGACCGCTAGTTACTGCAATAGATTAGACAATTTCGATTGTCCTCATTTTCTATTGTCGAGGTTATTTTTTATGAGGTTTATTGACTGATAAATGTTGGCAGGGACTACTGCACTTTCCTATTTGTCAAATGGAAGGACAATTTGGTTTGTACCTTAAAAATTACAGGAACCCCAAAAAAAAAAAAAAAAAAAAAGAAAAAGAAGAAGAAGAAGAAGAAGAAGAAAAGAAAAGAAAAGAAACCCTGATTGATAAATATCTACTAGTTTAATTTGCAATACCAGTTATTATCAATCATTTTCTTACTGGTAAGGCATTCTTATCAATTGAACCTCAAAAGGTTTGGGGTAAAAAAAGATCAGCTATGTGCTGCCTACCTGACCAATTAGGCCTGTGTCCAGCATCCATTCCCAAGGGATTAGGAGATCCCTGTACCTCTTGCTTGTGCTTTCCCTCATCCTTTCTATATTGTCGATGCTTTGTTCCAACCTGTAGTTTGAAATATGATCATGTAATTAATCTATGTGTGGAATGAAACTACTAAGTTGGTATATATAATAGTTTATACATGCTCGCCTGTCTTGCAATGCTTGAATTCTTCTTAGAGCCTGGGCCAAAGGCTCTTTTGGGTTGTCCTCAAAATGTGAAACTTCAGATTCAAGGCTCCTTAGATCTCGGTAGGTGAAAGCAGCCTCCCTTAGTGCATCTGCTTTACGTTCTGGCCACTGTGGGAAATGCCTAAGTACTGCCCTTTCATCAACCAGTGATGATAATTCCTCATCTAGCCATTTCACGAATGACTCTACCTCAGATATATCTCTATGAGCTGCAGACTCTACCTCTTTAACCAAGAACTTGATGAATTCTTCGCGACTTTCCACATCTGATTTTATCTGTCCATGAATTTGCATTGCATATTTAGTGTCAGAATAGTTTTCAGATAAACTAATAAATATGAAGAATAGGCTGGCTAGTGCTACCATACTTACAGCTGAAAGATATGATGAGCGATTTTCTATTTCTCCAATCATGTTCTTAGTAAACGCAACTACTGGAGTTCCTGCAGGATTGGTTCTGTTGTCCTTGTTGGCATCTCTCCTAGTTAGTGAACGGTATAACTCCATAACCTCTGGCACTCGCCGCACTGCTCTTGACCCAGCTAGCAATTTTGATGGCAGTGGCGGTGGTGGCGGTGTTGGTGGTGCTGTGTTTCCTTTCACTACTTCCTTAGGCAAGGAAGGAGTGATTGAATGAGGCCTTGGTGGTGGGTTTGGTACCTTTATTGTTTTCTTCTCTGCTATTGCTTCTGGGATATCTGTTCCGGCACTCGTCTTTTCTGGTACTCCTGGACGTTGTTCTGATACACTCATGAAAATTGATGGTTTGTGTTGAGATGCATCTGTATAGTTGCTGTCCAAGGAATTCTGTAACTTCTTCCATAGCATGGTCTTCCTCTCATTATTGTGTGCTCTAAGGGAACTTATTTGTGCTTTTAGACGGCTTACTTCCTGTTTTAACTCCTGGTTCTCTTTCTCCAATGGTTCAATCGTGGCCCGAGACACTTCAAGTTCTTTCTTGAGAAGCTTGATCTCTGATTCATCGTCCTCTTGTGGCATTCTGTCTCTGCTAGTCTTTCACTGGAAGGATGACACAGACATAGGACTAGGAGTCACACCCAATTGTTGCTTCTTTCCTCTTTTATTTATGATCTTGCTTTTTAAGCAAGGTTGTCATGTTTACCTAAGCCTCAGGACTCAGGAGTGATATTAAAGAAAATGCCCCTAGATATTCTAGAAATGGCGTTTTGGCTTTGGGCGGTAAACACTAAACAATATAGTGATGTACATTAGTCTACACACACAAGGATGCTTTGGACATTTGCAATTTTTGGTGTGTTAAATGGGGAAATTTTTTTTTTCTTGCACAGTTGCACTTCTTTCAATTTGCAGTTTAGGTGAAAAGATTACTTTGGGTGGCTTGCATGTGATTAATTCTTGAGGAAATCAAGTTAGGTACAACATTAATTTTCTTAAGTGGAATTTACCATAACACTCCTTTTGCTTGGATCTATTTTTCATTAATACGGGTTTTGTTAGCTATTAAAATCATGTCATAAGGTACAAAACCATAAGCCTACTATGGTTTATGTTTGACCGGATCATAGACCCTTACTTTTTTAATATTTTACACGTAGTCTTTGAAACATGGCCCGAATAACAAATGAAATATATGACTGATTGCAAAATTCCAACCTCCCATGTATGAAACTTTCAAATCCTCATGGTCCAAGTGTCAAT
Source organism: Quercus robur (assembly GCF_932294415.1). Classification (NCBI taxonomy): domain Eukaryota; kingdom Viridiplantae; phylum Streptophyta; class Magnoliopsida; order Fagales; family Fagaceae; genus Quercus; species Quercus robur. The sequence goes on along the minus strand of NC_065534.1, from coordinate 38,257,645 downwards.
CCTGGACTGGAATGTTGAAATCATTAGGTCAAACCCGGTTTTATTTATGACGTTTATTTTAAGGCGATCTTATGTGAACTGATGCACAGTGTTCTCTATGGACTTAAGTGGCATTTGCTATTCTTTGCTTGTGAAGTGAAGCAATGGGAAAAAAAGAAAAGAAAAGAAAAGGGCGGTGAGAAACGAATTATATTGAAGGGTGCTGACAGTGAAAAAGTTATAAAGAAAAAGCTTGGATGAGTACAGCCTACCAGAATGAGATCCTCCTGATATTTACTTGGTATTTGTTCTCAACCCCCACCCCATATTTCTTTTTTAATCTCCTTTTTTCCCATTTGCAACTGTGCAGAGGTTTTTACTAAGGGATCATTATTGAGTCAGAAGGCCTTAAATATAAACATAACTATTATCTGATACATTATACATTACAAATTTAATGTATTGGTGGCATTACATAACAAATTATGATGAGGAGGCTGTTTATTTAAGGGAGATAATAGGAAGTAATTTGATGGCGAAATTTTGCTTTCTGAGGTAGTTGAATCTGAAAGATAATTCAGCAGCACTATAATTGTAGTGAAGAAGATTAAAATCACTTAAAATGAGAGGTTGCTCAATGGCCCTCAACTCGTGTTAGTTAAACATCTAAATTTGAGGTGCAATTACTAGGGTCTAGACTCTAAAAGCACTAGATCTATCTTTGGAACCTTAAAAAGGACAATATTCAAAGATGTAAAGAAAAAGTGCCTTAAAAATTGAGCAGTAGCTGGTACAGGTTTAGAATTTGGCCTTTACTTTCTAGACTCTAGAGGTCATGTAGCTCTTAATATGACCTCCCTGTTGCCTATTGGTAAGGGAACCTTGTAGGGTGATTGACTAACAGCCTGTTTTTTGCTAAGTGACTAACAACTTGTTGAAGGCTCAAAAATCTTATTAGCATGGTAGGTGCAAATATAAATGTAGTGTTGGGACCAGATTATCTTAGGGTTTTACATATATATATATATATATATATCACAGAATATTGCATCATTACTTTGGCAAGATAGAGAGAAAATTTTGTGGTAGGAATTTCATGTATGTGCCATCTATGCCCCAAGACATAGGGAAATCGTCTGTCAAGATTTAATCAGAGAAAAATGCTGTTCATGAGGTCGTACTTCTTCTAATAAAGTTTCGACAATTCAAGGCTGTGATATTTATTGAGGTCGTTGCCTCCAACTCCCCAAGCGTAAGCTTGCCTAGTTCATTATTGATTGCACTGCTTTTACTAGTCTAAAAGCCCGCTATCCCTAAACCTGCATACATATTGCCTCATAGCATGAAAGTGCAAACCTTGGCATAGTCACATCTAAGCCAATATAGTTTAAAAAGAATCTGGGAGTTAAAATTGGAAATACTAAGAAACTGAAAAAAGTTAGAATCTAAGAAATGCTTCCACAGACAATCATGCCTACCTGTGCCAGTCTCGATCATGTGATGTTTTGAACATGCTCACTTCCAATTGTGAGAAACACCCAGCATGCATGCTTCATTGAATCCTTAGGTTGAAACCTATGAAACATTTCTCCAACCAAGCATGTTAATCCCTTGAATAGTGATCATGCATACATATAAATCTCTGTTTAAGTACTATTCCATTGGAAGAGACCTATGAATCCCATAAAATCTGGGTGCTCAATTGTGTGTTAGGAGAATCCAAGTAAGATGGACTCCAACACAGCATATATTTTAGGATTCCACCACCCCTTACCTGCACCTCCATCACAAAAGCCTCCTTGCTTGCAGCTAAGGAAATATTTTTTTTGGTTCAGTCTCGTAACTCTGGGAAGTTAAAAATCACAGAAGTTTTACAAAACCCGTCTAAAGTCATGGACCTGATATAACAGGGCTTAGTGCAAAGCTTGGATTCATTAAAAAGTGTAAGAAACTGGGCTAACTAAGGAGTACGGGCCCGAAACTACTTGGCCCCTCAGCAAGATAACAGAACTTGAGGCAAGAACACAGAATATACATCAAACAGTATACCTTGGTAAAATCTCAGGACAGTCTCTAATGTAAGACTTAATTGTAATTAGGTTCTCAATTCTGATTAGATTCTCCAAAAAAAAAAAAAAAGGTGTTCTCAATTCCAATTAAAAAAGCCACACAAATTATGCAAACGGTTCTCACATTGAATATGCTCAAAATAGAGAAATAACCATACACTATCTCATTCATTCAATAACATTTCAGCATATATTATCTATCCTCAACTACCCGTAAAATGAAAACTTGTACTAAAGTCTAAAAGACTTGTTTGTGACAAAATGTTAAAATACCTAATATGCACGTATTCTAACTTCAAGACTTAAATCAGCAGTTTCTCAAAAAAGAAAAAAAAGAAAAAAAAAAAAAAAGAAAAAGACTTAAATCAGCTGAAACATAGTTCTCTCACTGAGGAATTGGTGGGCGGCTATTGGCTGCAGAGACCCTGGACCCCATTCAAGCAACTCTTTACTGGTATGAAAAATCACTTCTATGAAGCAGAGGCAGTCCTTCTTCTCCCCATTAGCTGTTTCAATTGCTTCAATAAGCTCCTCTTCACAACGACTCAATGTCAGATGACTTCCCATGTGACCATTCAAACATTAACTAAGCCAAACTTATGAGCATTATTTAAAACACATGCTGAACTTTGTTGTCCAGCACTATCCTTGACCATTGTGGAGTGCATCCACCAACCCAGTCCTAGTGTAGTTCCAGTTCTTGATCACATTGTATGGCCCATCATGGATTTTAACTTCCATGGTGTATCCACCATTGTTTATTAGGAAGATGATGCTCTTTTGCCCACATTGTAACATTGTTTAGACATCTTGTGCTGTCATCTATCGGCCAGAACATATTGGTTTTGGAACCACCAGTTAACAACAATAGTAGATAATTTATTAAGCATATGAATTTCCCAGTACATTGGCCTTTTTTTTCTAAAATATAATTCTTTAAGATTCGGTAAAATAATAGATAGGTAACATTGCTTGTCCTTTTTATATTCCTACTTAAGAAGCATATTGGAACCATGCTAACCTGGAAACTCCCATCGCCAATGCAAGCAATGACGCACTTATTTGGTACTGATTGAGCATAGCCAAGGGTTGCACCAACTGACCAACCGATTGAGCAATACTGCATCTGGAATTCATACCTGCAACACCAACATTTATTTCATCTTCTGATCGTGTAGCTATAATTTAACTAATACAAATATAATATACTATGCTAGAGTTTTGACTTTGTTGCTTACCCACATCTTTCTGGTAATTTGAGTTTCTGGCAATTAAACCAGGAGTCTCTTGTTTAAACAATCACAGCAGTGTCACTTGAGAGCATATTCTGTATATGCTGAAAGAGAACATTGACCCTCAATGGTTGCTTAGCCTGGTTTTTAGGGGAAGTCCATCAGGAATGTGGATGCGGCTGTTGTTTTTGAATGCAGTTGTGTTGCGGTCAGGCCTCTTTGCAAGTGCCTGAAGAAGTCCTTCGTTAGGACCATTAGCGACTATCATAAGATCAGGATGCACAATGATTACCTTCTCCTCAACAAGGAGAAGGGAATACCCAACAGAACTGTAGTCGTTAAAGATTGGGCCAGCAAACAAGTATGCATCAGCGGAATGCACAATCTCAGCAAAGAAGGAAGTGCTCACCGCACCACAGTAAGTCCCGAAACCCAAATATTCATATCCTTATCATAGCTTTGAATAACCATTGGGCGTTTATCAAAACTCCAAGGTTCACTCGATAAAACCTGATCAGTTTCGAGTTTGTTATCAAACATAAAAAAGGACTATATGATTAACTAAATCATTAATCTTGAAGCCATTCCTAGAACTCCACAATTGTTTGAGAGTCCTAGCAATCGCCTCAGTATTCAAGATTCACTTAGTGAAGAATTTAGCAGCAACAATGAACTCATCCGAACCCAAATCCTTGCGAAGACAAAAACCACTACCCTCTTGATTTGAAAGGGGCAAGCGGCCCCAATCTCTTGTTAAATCGTCCATGAAAAAAAGAAGAAAGTGTTTCCCTAGACCCAACAAATAAACCTACAAGCCCTACAGATAAACAATGTTTATCTAAGGGGCCAAAATTGCCTTCAAGAGTAGGAAAAAAGATTCCATAGCCTAGGAGAAGTTGGTAGCACTGGAAACACAAAATCTCACGTTTAGAAATCAAACAATCAAAATAGTTTCACAAATGTATTTTTGTATTGACAAATTTGTAGTATAATTCTTTATATTAAGAGTCTAATACGAATAGAATAACCTTTTGATTCAATCTGTTTGGAAAAGCCTTCAATTTAAGTATTGCATTGATGTAATCTTGACTTGAACACAATTTGTCCTCCACTTGCATTGGAAAGTGGATTGAAAGGTGTTTGGAATGAAGTTGCGATGAATCTTTAGTTGTGTGCTTGTTAGAGAATTTTTGTTCTTCAGGTTCTTTGTGTTCTTCGTGTTCTTCGAATGTTATTGATCTTCAAAATTTTGTGGTGAAAGTTCTTCAAAACTTCAGAGCTTAAATCCAATGAAGTTTCAAAAGATCAAAGTCTTTGAAGTTTCTGGAGGCTTTGAAAGCTTGATTCCAGTAGAACTTTGAGACTTGGAAGAATGATTTGGATGAATGTTCTTCAAATGTTCTATCTCTTTTGAATATTTGTAGTGGAAATTTTTTGGGGCTTTAGAGGCTTGGGTTCATAGAGCTTTACTAATTTGTAGTCTTTTAGTGTTTATGAAGTCTTTTGAGCTTGATACCAGTGAACTTCTAGAAGGATGACTTGAATGATTTTGTTTCGAACGTTCTTCATATTCGAAAGTTGAAGTTCTTGAGAGGTTTTAGAGCTTGATTTTAGTAGAGTTTCGAGACTTATGAATGTGCTTGAATTTGTTCCATAAGACTAAGGAGGGCCTTTATTTATAAAAGTCTTGAGGAGGTGTGTTGACACATGTCGAGAAGGAACCCAATAGTTGGCAGCAGCACGAAGAAGAGGCTCATCCACCCTAATGGTATGGAAAGACACAAGAAAAACCATAGGGGGCGATGGAATCCTTGAAATAGGGACCAAGCCTCCTAATCCAAGCCGAGACATCAAGTGGAGAGTTTTCTGCCATTAGGGGACCTCAAAAAAGGGGCTTTCTGGGTTGAAAATACGTTGGTGAGGGTTTTGAGACTCAAATAGCTACTTTTATACTCAAGTAAGGCGATTAGGGTTTCCTCTGTTTCGCGGCCCACATATGCAAGGTCAACCCTACGTACGCAAAGTCAAAGCTGCGTATGCAGGCCCATCCTCATGTATGCATGGCACTTGGTAGAAACTCATTCTCCCTTGTTTTGAGCATAATTTTTACTTCAAAGCATTCCTAGGGTTCCTATGACCTAAGGGATCATCCAAGACATATTCCAAGCACAAGATTCAAGCATCTAAGAAGCAAAGTTGTATAGAAACATACAATTAGTCATATATCTTTGTAAATTAAGTGCTAGTCCCAATTAAAGGCATAAGTGTAAAAAGATGTTCTTAAGTACAATCCTTTGTCTCAAACTAAATCCAAATGTTTGCTAAAGGGAAATAACAAAAAAATAAAAAATAAAATAAAATAAAATAAAAGCAAAAAAGAAAGCTGTGTGTTGTATGCCTATATGTCTTGACTACAGGTAATCAATGGTGTCGTCTCTTCCTTGACTGATAGTTAGGAGTCGCCTCCGAATCCTCCTCATCACCTCCATCATCATCATCATCACCACCACTACCTGGATAGGCTACCCTTCCAAGACCGTACGAGTTCCTTAAATAGTTGGTTACCTCTAGCTTGAGATTCCTAGCTAGCCATACCAACTCCTCGTGCTCTTGGATAGTGGACTGCAATTCAAAGAGAGAAGGGTTAGTGACCGAACCAGAAAGAGAGAAATGGAAAAAAGAGAAAGAACAAAGGGAATGAAGAACTCACCGCCTAATTGTTGGGAGGAAAATGATAACCTATGACATTAGGATTATGGGACACGGCATGCTCCCGAGCAAAGCCATTAGGGCCATAAGCATAGACCGTCCAAGGGAGATGTGGAGGGTCAATGAGCTCACTGGCAGCAAGCTCCTCTTGTTACAGATTTCCACCATTAAAAGTCACAATAAACAAGGTAAAGAAGAAAAGAAGAAGAGATCGAACATATACCTAAGTAGTAAGGGAAGGCATAAGACGGGTGAAGTTGAACTCCTCATAGTCCAACCCCTAAAGAAGCCGCTTGGCATTAGGAACATTGCTCCCCCATGAGTCGTACTTAGCATTGGTCATGGAGTGTGGGGCAAGCATGAACTCAGGAGGGTCCATTGGAATCTGTGGGTCATCCCTACCCACCAACTGGCACTGCACCCTTTTCACCAGGTATAATGCCCTTAAGCCCGCTCCTTTAAAGGGACGGGTAATCTCTGAAGCAATGAGAGTGGCAGGCTCTAAGTCTCGAGAAGCAGGAATGGGCTAGCCAACCCATGGAGTCCAGTTAACCTATAATGATACAAGGTTAGAAGAAAAGCATCCTAAGGGAAATGCATGAAGAAGCATGAACAAACTTATCTCATCTGAAGTCAACCTAGCAAGGTGGGCCCTCACTCGAGGGAACTCCCTCAGAATTAGATCGGTGCCCAGAGTTATGAGGCCATACCTAACAACCTACCGCTGCAAAAAGAAGTACAAGCCACAGGTTAAATACAAAATGGTATAGTTTGCAAGATGATACAATTCGCAAGACTACAAACTACAAAGGAAAATGCAAGGAATAGGAAGAGAACTAACCTCAAGGAGCTTCCAAGGCCTCACAAGCTGCCGCAATGTGTCCCGGCTGAGAGTGTCGAAGGTGGACTAAAGATAGGTAAGACATGCTTGCTCCCAGTTAGCCCTCCATGCCTCTCCAAAGTCCTGAAAGAGAGTCAACCACCTCAAAGACACCGTTTGCCCACCATTGGCAAAGAGGTAAGCCCCCAACAAGTGAAGAAGGAAAGCCCTAGCCATATGGACACGCTCTTTCGTAGTCCTCTGTAGGAAAAGCATGTAATCCAACACCAAGTCAAAGTAGCGGATGGTCTCAGTGGAGTAATTCCTCCCCAACATGTCGAGACCTAGCTAGATGCTTGACACATCATCCAAGTTAATGATGGCCCCTTCGAAGCTAAGGCCGGTCATGTGGTAGAAGTCATAGGGAGTCATCGTTATCTCCCGCTTAGCAATATGAAAGGTGTGGGTAGTATCCCACCATCTGTCAATGAGTCACTACACCAAGGTAGCATTCGCAGACCTCTCTGGAAAAAGACCGATGATAGGCTCGAAGCCCGCTTCCTAGATGTAGGCCCTAGTTTCAGGGATGAGAAGGTAGTACCATTCTACCACCTTATTCGTGCTTCCCCTACTAGCAAAAGGGGATGCTGACTGCCAAAAAAGAAGAAGAAGAAGAAGAAGAAGAAGAGGATGACATTAGATTCTTGATTCAAGTAGAATTGATGAAAAATGGTGTTTTTGATGCAAGAATGAAGATAAAAAAGAAGGATACAATGATATTTAGGTGCAAAAATGACAAAAAAGGTGTTAGGATTGCATATGGAAGTAAACGGTTGAAAAATGAGTGAAAATGAGCAGAGTAGGGCTTCTGCCAGGTGCCCCACATACGCGGGTCAAAGCCTACGTATGCAGACAGAACCCCGCGTACGTAGGCCCATTCCCATGTACACAAAGCCTTAAGAACAGACTGCGAATGCAAGAACAGATCTACGTACGCATGAATCCAAGCTACATACGCAGGCCCGAGCCCACGCACGTAGAAGCACAGACAAAAGCAATTTTTCGACATTTTCACACATACATCATCCAAAATCAATCCTAAACATGTTCCTACCCCTCCTAAGGTGTCAGGTTTTCATCTAAACCCATCCCATAGCAAAACCCAAGCATTTACATGGCCAAAAGCACGTTAAAATGAAAGATCAAAGAGAAACTTGAAAATGAAAAAAAAATTGAAAACTTACAAATTCAACCATGGGAATGTGATTCTCTGGCCATCATGTCAACGGTGGAGGCCCCATTAACCTCGTTGCCCCACTCCAACAGGTGAGGTGGAATGCATCAGAGGAAAGGATGTAGGAGGTCTTTTTGGCCTTGGGTGTCATTGGAGGAGATGAAGAGAGTTTGGAGATAAAACGAGAGAATGAGGGAGTTTGAAAGAGTCAAAAAGTGAGAGGAAAAGAGAGGAGTGGGAGGTTTTTGTAGAGAGAAAAAAGAAAAGAGTTATGGAAAAGGTGAAAAGATGAGGGAGATGAAGAGAATGAAGAAGAAAAAGAAACGGTTGGTAACCGTTGGAGAAAAAATGAAAAGGTGGGAACACATTTGATGGCTAAACTACGTGTAGTTTAGTCATGAATGGTGTAAATAAAAAAAAAAAAATCTCAAGATTGCCCCAATTAGACACAAAATCATCAAAGGACTCCCCAGTGAGCAGTAAAGGAAGCAGAAGACTCTTCCTCCAATGAAGCATGTACATCCCAAAACCATTTCCAGCAGATCACACAAAATCAAGAACACTATCTCCAATAAGGAAGCAAAAGATTCTTCCCTAATGGATCAAGCATATCAAGAACACTATCCTCAGTAAGGAAGTAGAAGACTTTTCCTCAATGGTTTAAGTATCAAGCATCATCCCCATGGAGGAGGCAGAAGATTCTTCCCCGATGGAACCAAGCACATTTAAACAATCCCTAGTGAGGAAGCAGAAGATTCTTCCCCAAAGTATCCCTAGTAAATAAGGTACAGCTAAAGTATCCCCTGTGAGGAAGCAGAATATTATTCCCCAATGAGTCCAATACACCTAAAAAATATCCCCAGCGAAGAAGTAGAAGATTCTTCCTCAAAGTCCTTAGTAAACCATGAAGGAAGTAGAAGATTCTTCCTCAGTGGATCACACATCTACACTACTCCTCAGCGAGTCCATTCCTACTACTCCTCAGTGAGTTTCTCATCCCCAAGTAAGTCATGAAAGAGGCAGAAGATTCCTCCCTATGCACACCTACTCCTCAGCGAGTTTTCACCATCCCTAGTAGATCCAACAATCAAGACTACTTGTGCACATATCCTGCGGGAGTTGAACATGTAGGCACGATAAAAAAAAGGTAGAGGTAGTGATAGAGAAAGAGGCCAAGGTCAACTTGAGGCAAGAGCCTCACCAAAAAAGGTAGAGAAATAAGTGAAGAAAACAAGAGGCACAAGTCACCCGGAGAAGTTTGAGGCAAGAGCCTTGGATGGACAACACAGAGACTATAACCTTTTGTTGTTTGTTGGATTAGCTCATAAAAGCACTTTTGTTTGTTTTTCTTTTTTCTTTTTTTGTGACTCTAGGATAGCGAGTCACTCACCATTTGCTTGCAAGTGACAAAACAGGTTTTGGGACAGTGAACCTGTCGTTGCTTGTTTCTTGAGCAACAAAGGTGGGATTTCGAACATACGAATCCCACACAGCTCTTCGAAGTTGCACCCCGCCCCATGTAAGCGTGATGTGTGTCGTGGGCATGGGTTTGGCTCGAGCCGTACGACGAAACAAAATATTTTGTCTCTTATTCTTTTGATTTCGTTAACGAAGCTCACGAATCAAAAGAGGGGCATCTGTAGACACTACATTTTGTACGCCTTACGACTCGAGCCCCCGTTTCCAAATAATGCTTAAGCTCTAAGGCCCAAGGCCAATTTAGAGCCCAATTAGATATCAAATTGACTTGGAAAGTGTTAAAATGGAAAATATAACTTTTTAAATATGCAAAAATCTATTTTTGGAAATAAATGACCTTCAGCTCACGTACATGGACAGCAGCTTGCGTACGTTAGGCAAAGCATGCATACGTGTTCATGGCAGCAAGTACATCATTTATCAATTAAACACTAAACACAACACAACAACACATGTACATGTTCATCAAACAAAACTTAACAACACATATGCATGTGAATGTGAATGTATGACTTACCTTTACTCACCTTGAAGCAACTCAACACCTATGGCATCATGCATGGGCATGTGAATGAATGATCATGGCATTGAAACAAAGAAAATACAAATTAAACCCTAATTTTGACATGTGAGACAAAGCAAGCAATTAAACATGTGAAACATAGACATTGAAAGCATAAAGGCATGGGAAAAGAAGCTAAACAAACAAACATGTGAAAGCAGAAACGAATTAACAAAATAAAAATTAGGGTTTCTGGGCAGCGGCCTGCGCACACAAGAACAAGCCTGAATGAGTATAATCAAGCCTGCGTGCGAAGGCAAGATTATGCATACACAAGTTCTTGCCTAGAAATTCAGCAAAAAAAAAAAAAAAAGAAGTTCTTGCCCAGAAAACCCTAAAAGTGCAACCAAGCTTAAAACACTAAATCTAACACCCTGACATACATTTTAAACATATAAAAACGTATAGCTAGACTAAAAAAAAAAACATATCAAAACATGTTAGAACAAGAAAACAAGACAAACAGAAGAATTAAAAGTATAAAAAGGAACGAAAAGGAAAAAGCAATGTTTGAACTAATACCTCAAAGAAAAACTCTTCAAGCTTGATTTTGACTGTTCCCTTCAGTCAAGTCTATTCACAAACCAATAAGAAAGTGATTAGCAACGTTAAACTAAAAGGATTGGGGCTAGAAAAGGTCCCAATAAAACAAAATTGACTTGAGAGTGTTTTGTGAAAAACACCCTTTTGATTCACTATTTTCTAGTGAATCTTATAATTTTTCCTGTGGGATTTTTGTGTGTTTTGAAAATATATCATGTAAGGCTTTATATAGTAGAAAACAAAGGGGTTTGGAACAGCTCCCAGGCGATGTGGGATTCATTCCAAACCTTAGCTATTATTGCAAAAAACTTGTCTTTTTTATGTCTCTGAAACCCTAGCTACGTATGTAGAAGTGTGCCTGCGTACGCATGCTTTGGCTCACGTACGCAAGCTACTGCCAACGTACATGGGCTGAGAGTCACTTTAGTCATTTTATTTCCAAAAATAGATTTTTGCTCATTTAAAAGGTTATATTTTCCATTTTAATACTCCTCAAGTCAATTTGATATTTGATTGGGTTCTAAATTGGCCTTGGGCCTTAGAGTTTGGGCATCATTGGGGAACGGGGGCCTAAGTTGTAAGGGATACAAAATATGGTGTCTACAGGGGTGCGTACATATACTTAACCATGTGTATGCAGGGTTGTAACCCTGCGCGCACATGCTCGATGATGCGAGTGCATCCTTTAGCACAGAATCTGGAAAATCACATTTTATTGCATCTAATCAAACAACTTAATACAAAAAACTAAAGAAACATGTTAGAAACCCTAAGTACTAAACTAAGAACCGAATATAACTAATTTGTAATCATGTTAAGACATCAAACAAAGATCATAACAATCATTAAACAAAACAAATGTGAATATTCAAACTAACATCACACCAAGAACATGTTAATCTAACATAAGAACAAAATAAAGACACAAGAACAAATAGAACAAATTACATCAACCCAAAATCATATTAATACATATCAAAATGAATTAAAAAAAAAATCAAGCATATCAAATATAATAATTTGAAAAACTATGTTAAGAAATTCATGTGAATCTTATTAAATAAAGAAAGAATTCTTGGGAAGAATACTCACCTTACTTAGGATCACGAGAACTTAGTCAATTACAAGAGAAAATAAAGAACACAATAGAACTTAGTTAATCACAACTTAAGAACAAGATTATAATTGAAAAAGTTTTAAAAAACGAATTGAAAAACAAGTTTCTGCCTTAGAATACTACTTGAGAGAGGTTTTGAATACATTAATGTGCAAGTGTGTTGTGTTGGTTTTGAAAAGATGAAATAGGGTTTTAGAAAACATGGAGGAAAAAAATAAACTCTATCTAACTAGGGTTTGGTTTGGAAACATAAGATAATTATTTATATGAGTAAACTAGTGTTGCTGAAGCTTTTTAAAGGATTTTGGACATTCCTAAGGGTCTAGGGGGGCGGCCCAACCTGAATATTGAAGCTTTGGGCCCCTAAAAATGAAGATATAAAGTTCTAGAGTGGGTGCACGCACATGGTTCCTAACACGCACACACACAAAACCCTAAATTTGACTGCATTGCTGGTCCGACTTAAAACAACCATAACTCCCTCATTTTCAATCCAAAATGCACATAATTTATATTCAAATTGAATCCAAGGATATTTTCTTTCCAATGTAACAAACATCACTCAACAATTCATTGTAGATCAAAATTTATGATATAAAAAAAAAAAAAAAAAAAAAAAAAAAAAAAAAAAGAAAAGAGAAAATGTCATTTTTCCGTATCGTTTTCAAAGCTATTTGAACACTTTTAAGTTATGATTACCTCCAAACTAATGAGTACTCTTCAATTACCCTTGGTTGACATATGTCAAGCTCATTATTAGGGTCGATGACCAAATGTTATTAATGGCTACAAAATAAAATATCTACACTAGAGGTGTGGTCTCTCACATCATTACTTTGGTTTATTTTGAGTTTTGGAAGTGGCTTGGAGTTTCTCACACTATTTGAATATGTATTTTGCTATACATTCTAATTATTTGATTAATTGCGTAATACAAACTATAGCCTTTATAGATTGTACTGAGTTATTTAAATTTTTTGAATATTAAAACCACACCACTGTATGAACATACGAATAGACTATGTTGATGGATATTTTTGTTAGTGTTTTTTTTTTATTGCTGCATCAAATTTGATTTGTAAAGAATATAGTGTTACCAAAAATTACTATTAATTTTAATATGATATACAATTCAATATGTTTTGGGCAGATTTTTTTAATTCTTTTTTTTTTTTTTTTGACAGATCTGTATTGGTTGATGTGTATTGGTGGTTTTCTACTTAATTTCTACTACTCTCTTTTCATCACTTTAGTTTTATTTGGTTTAATAGATATTTTGATGGATATTTTTGTTAGTGTTTTTTGGTTGCCACATCAAATTTGATTTTTAAACAATAGTGTTACAAAAAATTACCATCAATTTTAATATGTTATACAATTCAATTATGTTTTGGGCTGATTTTTTTTTCTTTATTTTGGTAGATCTGTATTAGTTTATGTGGTTTGGTGGTTTTCTGTTTTAATTCCTGATACTCTCTTTTCATCACTTTAGTTTAATTTGGTTTAATCAATTTATTTAACACTCTTAAAAAGATTATTTTTTTATACTAAAAAACTATCCAAAAATATTTTCGCCTTTTTTATTTTATTTTATTTTTATATACAATATAGTTTCTCATAATAACTACCCAACAACATATTTATAGGGATAGTAGAAACTTTCAACTATTCACTTTATTTTTCTCTACAAAAAAAACTATCTATGATTCATAAATTCATTGGTAGGCATAGTTTGTAAGTTATTGTAATAACGATCACGTATGGTTAGAGGAGACCCAAGCATTTCCTAGTGATGTTGTATAAACGAAATACTATTTTTTTTTTTATCAATAAAATTTCTAATTGATTTATAAAAAATAAAAAATAATTCTAACATATCTTTGCCTTTTTGAAATTGATATGAGTTGGTTAATTTCATATTAATGGCGATTACTATGTATTTGAATGTACCAATCAATTTTTTGAGTAATATATTAAAGTAATTTTGTGATGCAAAATTTTTACCTTAAGAGATATAAAAATTTGAAAAATAAATTTGAAACTTAATATATTTTTTTGAGAAAAAAACTTAAAATTTTAGTCGTACTAACAAAAATTTTCACAACACTTAAACAATATTACTAGAAATCTCTTACCCAAGGGCCCCAAATCATATAGTCAAATACAACTAAGGATCTAAATTAAAACTTGTTCTTGTTCTTGTGATATTGGTTGATTGTGCTCCATGCCTCCATGTAGACCAATGAAATCCATAAAGTTATCTCCATCTTGTCTTGAGCAATCAGTGTCAGTAACCATTCTTGAAGGTGTAGGTTAAGTTGTATCACCTTCGCCACAAACTCTTCCAAATTGCAGTTGTCATCAGCTATATTAACTCCCTTACTACCTCCCTTAATTTTATTTTCCCATTCTGCTAAATTAACCATTCTTGAAAAGATGAGGAATTTTCATGTATTTTTCTCCCTTTTGAGGTAGCACCTCTGGGTATTTCTTTGTGATGCACCACTAGCTTCTAATCAGCAAGTAATGTGAATTTTGGGCATGTCTCTCTTATTCTTTACATTTATTGAACCTGGGGCTGATTGGACCAATTTCTGCTTTACTTAGCCTTTCCAAAACTTGACCCCGACAACCATCACTATGGGACTACTTCGTTTCTGTTTCCTTGTCCCTAAAAGAATCATGTACAATTTTTTCTTAAAGTGCCAGTTCTGCTATGTGGTGTTCATTTATCAAAAAGATAAAATTATATACATAATTTACATCCTGAGATAGAGTGTAGCATGTCAACCTAAAGATCAGTAACAGATAATCTAACAGAAAAGAAATAACACTTGTGGGGAAGATCCTCTGGCAAGAAGTGAACTTTTTCTTTAGAACTTAGACATAGTAAATCATACCAACTTCCAGCAAAGAAGTAGGGGACACCTTCATGAGAATATTAGGCTCTGTACCATTCTTGCTTAAAAAAGCATATACTACATCAATGGCAAATTTCTTAAAAATGGAAGATGGTTTCTTTGACTTTGCATAGGAATGCCCCAAAACATAAGTGACGCCAGATTCTTTGGCTTTTAAAATCTGCAGAGACTCATCTTTAAGAAGAAAACTTTCCACACGACCAATATCAGATGTCATCACTTGAATATCACATGAACATCTCACTCTGTCCTCTTCAGGATATGAAATTGAGATGGTATGCACTGAAGAATCAAAGGCTTCAATATCTGAGTTTCCAAACTCTCCACAAAAATCAGTTGCTTTTGATGCAGTTTCGTCCTCAGTTTCTACAAATTGTACAAGTCCAGACACCAATCTGTTTTCGAAATTGTAATTTTCTTGTTGCAGATCCTTGTAACCATACCTCAGAATGCATCTGAACATGCCACACTCCTTTGGGCCTACCCTACTAATGAGAATTCGTTCCTTTTCACAAACATAGGGAACTTGAACAGATTTTATGCAAACAAAAACAAGCACTTGATGGAATGCAGGTAAATTAGTCACAAAATGTCCAAAAACAGCTGGTACCCCTGTTACCAGATTAGTGTATACAAGTCCAATTCCAGGGACCCGGACCATTCCTAAGCTTGGCCCTAAAGACACTATCCTATTCATTGAAACCTTGTTCTCCACATCAAACTGGTGTTTCTTCATTGTTCCATAATTCCATATGTACATTACAGCCATAAAGATAGAAGACACTGTAAGCGCAATCCATGCACCCTCAGGTACCTTGAAAATACATGCAGAGATGTAAAGTAGTTCCATTGATCCAAACACCAACAGAAATGCAACAGCAGTAACTGTCTTTTGCTTCCACACTATTATCATCACCATTGCCATCAAGCAAGTTGTCACAAACATAACGGTAGTCACTGCTAGCCCTGTATAGTCAGGAAAACAACCACATTCATTCATGTACACAAAAGGCCTAAAGAGCATCAGCAACTTGCAAGTATACTCAGTGGTTTAGGTTTATACCATATGCATGACCCATCATGCCTGTGTCCCTCAATCCGATTGTCACAGCTAAAGAAAGGCACATTAGCATCCAATTGACCTCAGGTATGTATATTTGCCCATATATTTTACTGGAAGTATGGATGATTCTAACATGGGGAAAGCAATTCAATGCACAGCACTGGCTTATAATGGAGAAAGTAGCTGATATTACAGCCTGACTCCCTATCACAGCCGCAAAAGTAGCTACTATGAACACTGGCCAAAAGACAGTTTCTGCATAGAAGATAATGGTATTTACACAAGAGATGGGGAAAGAATCACATTAAACTAATTGGCACATTAAGATGTTCTTGCCTGGTATGGCTTTATAGAAGCTTCTCTCAATATCTTCATGGTGCTTAGAAAGGAATGCAGCCTCACCCATATACGTAAGAAGCAAAGAGGGATATACTAGAAATGTGAAGGCTATCTGGGATTAGAAAACCAAGTGTTAAGACAATGAATTTCACAATAACTTAATGAGCAAAGGTGTTCATGTCCCATACAATAACTAGAGTCTGGGTTTACCCTAATTGAGAGTGAAGAGAAATGGCCCAAATTAGCAAACATTGTCTCCACACCTGAGATGATATTCCAAGTAAAAGTTTAAAAATAGTTCCAGTAGTTCTTTTCACTACGAATACATGGCAATAGCCATATTCGAAGTGTGAAAGAGTTACCTGTGATGGCAAGAACCACTCCTCCTAATGATACCCATCCTTCAATGCCTGTGCTTTTAAGGAACTTTAACATGTAAATTGGAGAAAGTGCATGAAATATATGAGAATTCCACCGAAATATGTTGTATACCCCAATGCCAGTAAGACAAAGAAGCCATGCTGTGACAATTGGAGCAAACATGAAAGCAACTTTGTGTGTTCCGTAGTGCTGAAGGGAGAAAAGCCCCACTAAAATGACACACGAGATAATAACAATGTGATCTGAAAGAAAAGAAATTCAAATAGAATTGATAGACAGTGGAAGTTTTTAAAGGGAACAGGAAGATAGCAATGTATTGAGCTGGACTCACTCTCATGGAGTTCTGTGATCTTCAGTTTGATGCCTGAAACTGCTGAAAGAACTGAAAGGGGAAACACACACAAATCTCTATAAGAGCATTTATGGAAAGTAAAGCAGAAATGAAACTGAAAGACCTGCACGTATTCGACTCTCATATAAAATGTACATTTCAAGATGTAGATACAAAATATCACACAATGAAATATAGTAGCAAGATCTATCACAGTTACATGACATGTTTTAGAAAGAAGTATGTGCTTTAGAGCTGGATTTATTAAGAGCGTACATGCACATTTTATTTAATGAAATGAAGATAATAAAGATATCATGCAGTCTTAAAACAAAGCAACAATAAAATTGGTACACGAAAAGCTAATAAATTCATTACTCAAAATCTGGAACATATTTACAATATGCAACTAAGAATAATCCACATATTAAAGAATTGATATGAATATGGATAAAAAAAAAATTGAAGAATTGATATGAATAATGCTGGGTAGTCAGAAAATTCAAATGATGGAGCAAATAACAGTAATGCAGTAAAAAGCACTAGAGGCTGAGCAGCTACACTAAATCCAGCTACCTGATATTGCAGGAGTGAGTACTCCATCAGCAATAGCCATGCAGGTTCCAAGCAGTACAAAAATCAACAGCCCTTTGCAAAACCTTGGGTGCTTCTCAAAGAATGACTTCAGAGCAGAACTCTGCCAGGTGTCTGCAGATCTGTCTGTTACATACTCAGACAACTTCTCATCTGCAGCTTGTTGATTGGGTAGAATGCTTAGTCCTGCATGTCGGCAGAGAAGAGAGTACAATGCAAATGTACCACCTGCATCATTAGTTAAAAGTTGACAAAGATAAACTTTCTTTTTTTGCCTAAAAATTGCTATCGCGTTTCAAACAATAATATCTAACTGATTACAGCTTTCCTTATTGAGGTTTAAATCTACCATACAGGAGAAAATTCTCAGCCACAATTTTTTGGTAATGCATCAAAAGCACATGGTGCTTCTGTTCAGTGTTGAGAAGGCTGTCATATAAATAAGCAGCAGTTAGCTTGCTATATATCAATTTTAACAGCATGCTATGTACCACCCCAAATTTATAAGAGAAAAAAGATTAAAGAAAAATTAGAACATTAAAGTAAATCACTCATTTTCAGGGCTTGGCAAAGCAATATGCAAGTTCTCCATACATGTAGTGGTCACCAGAATCAGGTCCAGAAGTGAACCTTCCCAGATAATGGTGTCATAACATCTTTTATATCCTTCAGTCCTTGACAATTGTTGGTATGTGAGGTAAAGTTGAGGGACTAGGAGTAAATTTTTGAGTCATGAATTCAATCGTATTATCAAATTTAAGTAATTGATTATTGAACGAATGACAAAGTTATACCTTCACCATTGTCATCAGCCAACATCACTATGAATACATATTTGAAGAGAGCAATAAGTGTAATTGTCCAGAAGATAAAGGAAAGCACCCCATAAATCTCTTCATCATTCTCATGCAGGCTTAATTTCCCAGAGAATGTGGTCTTGTAAACATAGAGAGGGGAGATACAGAGATCGCCATATACCACTCCAAGACTTTGATAAGCCAATGCAAGCACTGTTGTAGAGGACACCCTTCTCAAGTTCTGGTTCAAGACATTCAATTCATTAAAATATAAGCGATAAACTTAGTTAGAAGAAAGAAAATGATTAGGCAAAGGCAATAGTGTTCACATCAAATTTTCTTCTTTATGGATCAGCATCATCAGATATTAACTGAAACAGCCAACAACGTCCTAAAATCCTGAACTAAGTTCAGTAAATGCTGCAGAATACAGTATTCCTCCTTCTACATTCACCAGTTCATACTATATAACTCAGCAATTAAACTCTTGTTAGAACCACATTTAAAATAGGACTCAATTTTAATATGATAATCCCATTCTTCTATTAGTTTTCCACCCACATTATCCATAAACATGATCATTTCAAACAACCCCATTAATTCTAGCACAGAATCATTTGACCCAGAAACTCTTTCCAAGCGTTCAAAGTTTCCAGAAATAACCACCCATCACAAGGTTCGTTAAATGCCGACCTCATAAGAAAAATAATAAATAAACAAACCCAAGATAGTAACTATATAGTTTTTCAACCCCAAAAAAGAAAATATCCCAGAGGAAAAAAAAAATTGACACTGACATTGAAATATCATTACTGCTTTAATAGCTCAGTGGGCACGAAAAGATGCATACCTGTTGAGATGTTCCCTGTTCTACAAATTCTTCAGAGGGGTTCATGGCTTTTAGAGAGATAAAGAGAGAATAATAATGGCAAAGAAGAAGGATGAGAATGAGAATATAAACAGTGATGAGAGAGAGAAGAAGTAGAGAATGTAGGAAGTGAGGAGCAGTGAGTAGTCAAAGAGGCAAGTGATGCGTGTGCGCAAGTCTGTGACCAAGAGGTTGCTAATCTTTGAATGAGTCAATGCCTTTTTAATCTTGGAAATTGTAGTACTTTTTTAGCAGTGGTATATGACTTTTTGTTTTTTTTTTTTTTTTTTTAATTATGTAAATCTTGTCCCATACATATGTGGCTGTGTATATTTCTTGTGAAATTGTATTTTTAAAACATGATTTTAGTTTAAATTACAATTTTTTTTTTTTTTTTCTGAGTGTGAAATCATGTTTTGATTTCACCATTTTAATTGAATATATATTTTTACTTTGTGTAATAACTACTGTCTTTTTATTATTTGCAAATTTTATTAGTACTGCAGATTTTTAAGACCAAAATCTACCTATATGAGCGGCAGGAGCTGTCTCCCCCATTTCGTTTGTTGTGTTTTATTTATTTATTTATTAATAGCCCTTACAAAAATGATTGAAAAACAATCGCATCATAAAGTTAAAAGCCTTCTTTTTTTTTGAGGGAAAAGTTAAAAGCCTTCTATAAAGTGATAATAAGACTTTTATAAAATAAAATAAAATAAATGATAATAAGAGGAATCCTCCTAAAACGAGAACACGAGTCAATAATCAATTTGAACAAAATGAGAACATACTTAAAAAAAATGATATCATTAGCACCCATATCCATAAAATGTAAATAACTCATTAATCATTAACCATTGTGCATATCCACCTGCTTCATATGCTTCTTTAATTCTCCATACCATCTCTTGGGCATTATTATCTAGCTAACATCTCTACAAGTATGAAGTAGTTCTTATGAGGTGGGGGTGGGGTAAGGGTTGGATTTTAAGTTTCTCAGAGGGAGTTTCACAACATGTGTACTTAAATTATACTAGAATAAAATTTCTATCTTGTGTTTAAAAAAAAAAAAAAAAAAAAAAAAATCTAGCTAACATGGGTGAATCAACTACCAAAAGTTATCAATTTTTATAAAAACTTACAAATTAAAGTGTTAATGAATTTGATTGGTGCTATATCAACAACATAATAAATAAGATTTGTAATTACTTTTTGTTTGCATTCTAAAAGTTAATACATTAGTTTGTAAGCTTCAAACAGCAAAATTTGTAATAACATCACTCGTTAAACTTTAGGTTTCTAGCAACCTCAACTCCTACAAGAGCTTGGAAGAGCTTATATTTATATTAATTATACAAGTAAAATCACTTGATGTTGGTGTATAATCTTACTTATGATGAGTACTTTTCATTTCAATGACAAATGGCCGTCTCATTCTCATTTATTTTAATGTATCAGTAATTTCTTGCTTAATGCTATATGATAGAAGTAGAAAATGAAAAGGATGTGAAATGAAGTGTGCAACAGTTTACTATTCTCTAATGTAGGAGAGATCGTGCTGAAACCATGACTTGTGATCTATATCAAAAACTTTGGCATGTAACAGAACCGGTTCAAATTATTTTGGGCATTTTTCATCTAAAATTTTAGCAATTTGGTGGAAACATTAGAATGGTTAAATTTTCTTTTCTTATTCTGGAGTTTGGAGAAAGAGCCAACTTCCCGGGAAGGAAAAGAAAACAATTATCTTTCTGAGTTCTTAGCTCTATGTTCCATTCAGTTTAGGAACTCTAGTTAAATTTGACTGACCAAGCTGTATGCAAACAAATGCGAAATGGCTGCAAGCTTCTTCTGCACCAGGCATCCTAACTCCTAAGTCCTAACCTACTCCTCAATCATACCTACTGACCTGTCATGTAAATCATGTGTGCAAGTAATATTAGTAGATATATTATAGAGTGGTGTTTATTATACGCACATTT
Organism: Quercus robur; assembly: GCF_932294415.1. NCBI lineage: Eukaryota > Viridiplantae > Streptophyta > Magnoliopsida > Fagales > Fagaceae > Quercus > Quercus robur. The sequence goes on along the minus strand of NC_065534.1, from coordinate 38,236,625 downwards.
ACACACCCAAAAAAGAAAAAGAAAAAAATTGAAATTATGACCTAAAGTCAGAATTTTCAAGTTAAAATGTGTGTGCAATAGTATGTGTAATAACTTTTATCCTGTTTGCCATGAATAACCCACTTGAAAATTATACCAAACTATAGATGCCAAAAGATTGGACGTGGCAATATCACACTCATACACAAGTTCACATACAAAGTAGATGAAGTTTGGCGTTCTTAACTCAAATCTCTACTACTTTTGTGGACATTCTTGATTAATTTATGTTTATTTTGAATGATTTTGGAAAATAATTTTTTTAAAGTAAACTAAAAAATACAAATATAATATCGAATTCATTTTTGCAGTGAAGAGCCAGGGATTAAGAAGAAAATTAAAGGGAACAAAAATAAAGGATTAGTTATTAAAATAAGAGGGTGTTACAAGTTACAACAGTCCTGCTCAGCTCTTGGTGAAAGAAATAAAATTATTAGGTTTTGTGTGTGTGTGTGTGAGTAAGAGAAAATTATTTGTTAACTAAACGTAAGGACCACCAGATAGATCTGTCGTCTCTCCTAAAGTTGCAGCGAAGTGTCCTTGCATATAATAATATAACCCTTTCTAAATTGCTTGAAACTATTTTTAGCTGATTGTTTTTGTGTATTATTATTATTAATTAATGTTGTTATTATTTAGTTAGTATTATTTTGAGGTGAGCTGAGCTAAATTTTCACTTCATGTATCAATCTTTTAGACTTTCACTTTTACATTGCTGGTGATTATATGTGTTTGGACATTTGTTACAAGGAATAACACACATAATATTAACCTCCTCTCCATTTCACTAAAATTTGAGAGAACATAGTCCATTTCACGTTTAAAGTTTTATTTCCTGTTAGTGATATGTCATTTAAAATTAAAATTTTAGATCCAATTTTAAATTTATAATATTTAATCCGAATTATATGGAATAGAATTTGTGTCTGAGTTAGGACTTTAGTTTAGGGGGAAAAAAAGTAAAAGATAAAATTGAAAGTGCAATTAAACTTAAAAATATTCATCTGTATTAATAAAAAAAATAAAAAATGGAGTAATATAATAATGTAATTTTCATACAAAATAAAATAAAAATTGTAATTGTATTTGTAATTTATTTTCCATACCTAGTTTGATTTACTTCATTGCCCTTGGCAATTTTACATATTTTTAAATTCGTTTTATATTTTTTCATTCCCGTTAATTTGATTATTTTAAATAAATTAGGAAAATAAATCAATGTAAAAGTTTTAAAAGCATCACAATATGCTTTGAAAGATGCATACTTGGTGTCTTGATTGCTTTAAAAAAATATGTAGAATTCAATCTTTCTTTTTGTATTTTTTTATAATTACTTGAAAATTTTGGATTTATAGCAAAAACCTAAAATTTGAAATAGCCAAAAAGTCAATAAATTAATTGAAAAAAGGTTAGTGTAGGGCTGGAAGCAATAGGGATCTAATGCCATAAGAAATAAGACAAAAATAGTAATTTTCTTATTTAATTATCTTAAGTTTTAAAATATAGAATCCACTATTTTGAGTTTCAAGTGACGAGGAAAAAATTGTTTACTTTGGATTGAAAAAGTGCTATGATATGTGATATAGTATATGGAATATTGGATTTCAATTAAAAGGAAAGACTTTGATTCTTAGTAAAAAAATAACACACACACACATATATATATATATATATATATATATATATATAACTATCATTTCTATTGCAAAATTTTCTACTTATTGATGTGGCAACCATAAATAATAATTACATATGAGAGGCAATTGCGCCTCCTTGGTTCCGCCTGTGAATAAAACAATTTCAAAAGAAGAGCTTTATTTTTTGTGTATCACATGCATTTTATATGCTATAACTTTTGAGTAGAGTTTGTGATGTGATTTTGTGCTAGAATTAAATTCTCTCTCCCTATGTTTGTGTTTGTTTCTAATTTTTTTTTTCAAAAATATAATAATGGAAATTAAAGAAGGCTTAGAAAGTTCTGGTGTGGACTTCTAACCTCCTGATTTGGTCATTAAACTCTAAAAGCAACTTCAAAATGCAAAGGTGATTGATATGCATTATTTGGCACAGTATAAGAGCATCCACATCAGTAGATGCAAAATCTTGCAAAATGCAAAAAATCCTTTATTTTACACATTTTGACCCAAAAAACACCCACATCAATGGATGTAAAATTGTGCATAAATGCACAATTGCTACAGTAACCATGCATATATGCACGGTTAATGTAGTACTTGCATTTAATATTTTAGTAATTTTTTCTCTCTCCTTGTCTCTGGTTGCTCACTCTCACCTCACTCTCCCTTTTTCTCATTTCATCAAATCATCAAACCATCTAATCTTTCGCTGATCAAAGCGTGGATCTCACCACCACCACCAATCAAAGCGTGGATATTGTCTCTGGATTTCTCGTTGTTTGATGGTTTTGATTAGTGGATTTCTCGTTGGCTCATCAAATCGTTCGATCTCTCGTCGATCTAGAGTTCTCGTTGTTTGATGGATTTCTCTGGCTCATCAAATCGCCATGATCTCTCGCCTATCTGTTGACACCCCATTTTGTAACCTGCATTTAACCTCACATGGAGGATAAAAAGGGTAATTTCACCTTGAAAATATGCATTTTGATTATGGTCATTAGATCCTTAATCTCATTTCACCAAAATGATTTTAATATTGTAACGATCAAATCGAATAGTCATAAGCCCTAATCGGATCATTAGATTGAAAGTTATTATCAAATCAAGTTTTAATGGCCGAGATGCAATATCACAAATTGAGTCCAACTATATGTGATTATGAATAATTGATTCCAATTGGTTATAATTATAATCAATTTGAGATTAATGGCGTGTCATAATTTGATTGGTTAAGACTACATTTTATGGTAAGGTTGCACATACTTAATTAATTAGATAATCAAACATTAATTATTCAATGAGTAATTTCTACAATTATCTTTTAATTAGGGTAAATTTGAAACTAATTAAGTATGAAATGGGAGTGATTGGAGCCTATTAATGTTAATTGAAAACTAATTTGGAATCTATTAATGTTAATTGTGCTGAAATTATTTTCTAACAAATGACCTCTGCTCACCATTTTGTTGATATCTCTCAGAATGTTTTGAATCTGTGAATGAGGTTAATTTTTCCAGAAACTAGACTCCTGGGGCTTCAATTTGAGCACAAGAATGAGACAATTCCAATCAGAATTGAGTAAGATATGATTTGTTGAAATTAGATTTACAAGTTGTTTCACTAGTTACGGGAAAACCGAATTTTGCTTGCTCCTCACTCCTATCAATCTCTACATTTAATGCACTCGATTTCCCCAAAGGCTAAAATAAGGTCTAAGTTCATGATTCTTTGTCAACCCTCATTAAATGACATTTCATTCATATTTTCTCCACCACTACTATATAAACCCCCCTCTCCTCCATTTCAAAGCACACAAATGCCCCCTCTCTTCTCCTCTCTTGAGTTCTAGTGAAATAGAATAGTCTTGTCATATCTTGGTCTTCTTGAGACTCAAGGTATTGAGTGAGACTCACTCTCCCTCTCCTGCCTCTTCTTTTCCTCCACCCTTAGGACCTTCATCAAGAGTCTCCTCCTTCATCGTATGAATCTTGCATGAAGGTATAATCTTTTTTCCTAACTTGTTTTTTTATGTTGCATGATGAGAATTTAAGATTAAAGTATGATAGTAATTATTTAAATTTTATTGAATATGTTTGAATATTCTTATGTGTTCTTCACATGTTCTTGATTGCTCATCACATGTTCATGCATAATACTAGTTTTGATCTTAAACCACATCAAAAACGTGAAAAAGATGTTTGTTTAATAATTCTTTCAAATCCTTAAATCTAGAATATCACCATCCGCACACATTCACTAGAATTTATTTTTCAAATCCAAATGCAATGCTTAATAAATTGAATTAGGGTTTATCACATGCACACGCATTAAATTCAACATGCAAATTGATTGATAACATATTGGATGATGTGATATGAATGTTGGCCACCATAATTTAGAAGATTGGTTTCACCAGGCAAGGTGGGTGCCTATTATCTTGTAACATAACCTCCAAGCTTAGATCAAGGGTTGATAAATCAATGTTTATCCTTATAATTTTCAATTTCTAGATTGTAACTAATAAACAAAATCATGTACTTTATCTTAGATTGTATCTAGGACCAAAGTCATGTAATTTCCTATGATCAATGTAAATTCAATTTCAAATTAATAAAATGAGGAATTTTTCAATTATGATTTTCTTATTTATTCCACCAATTAAATAAGTGACGACTCTATTGTAAAAACCTTAATCTAAAGGGGAAAATATAATCAATTGAACCTCCATTTTGAGAAGTAATAACATGACTCCACCCATTCACGTGAGTTTGGCCCAACACACCATAAAAAACGGGCCAAGGGCGCGGTCTTTCACACTATCCTTTTTCTTTGTTTGATGGTTTTGACTATTAGATTTGATGAATTTGATGAGTGGGTTTTGATGATTTTGATCCGTGAGTTTTGATGGTTTTGATGAGTAGGCATGATGGGGTTGATGGTGGCTGGGATTTTGATGGATGGGTTGATGATGGAGGTTGACTTGATGATGGTAGCTGTGTGGGTTGATGATGGAGGGTTGGGTATTGATCATTGATGGTGGTTGGGTATTGATCAGGTTAATGGTGGATGGATTTAGAATATTTTATTGAATAAATGTGTAGAATAGACAAACTACTGTTGATGTTTTGTAAAAATGGGTGTGTAAAATAGAAAAAACATTTTTTTTCTTACAAAATGGCAAAAATTATGCATCAATTGATGCAGAAGCTCTAAGATGCTAGAATTTGATGTTACCTATCAAATTAGAATGAAAGAAAGAGAAAGATATGATGCCAACATGTCCCAAAGATATGATGTTAACTTATGACTAATCTCTCTCTCTCTCTCTCTCTCTCTCTCTCTCTCTCTCTCTCTCTCTCAATGGTGTCTTCTCTTCTCAATAAAATTACTCATCAGCCTAACAAATATTGGAAGCTGGTTGGGTAGGAGTTTACATAATAATATATGAGCAAAATATATAATTGTTTTGAATTTAGATTATAATAAGAAGATATATATTAGGAGCTAAAAAAAATCATCCTTAACAACCAGGTTTTACGTATCATTGGGTTCTAGCAGTAGTACAATTATCGGCTATCACATATCATTACAGGCATAATGATTGGTAATGAGATTGAATTACAAGATGCATGATTAGAATAAGGGAAGGTTATCTATCTTAAGTGTCCGTTTGTTAAAGATTATTTTTGCCAACTTATTTTGCTATTCAGATTATTTTTGCTACTATTTATAAGTCTCACTACACTTTTTGGTACTATTCATGGGTCTCGCTATACTATTTCAACTAACTTTTACTTTTATTTACAGTATTTTCAGCAAAAAGTTTTCAATTTCAGCAAATTAAGTGAATTCCAAACGGATCCTAAGCCTTTAAAAACCTTTGTTTATTTTTCTCAACTCCCGGTATTATTGGGAATTGGGATCCAACCTACGGTATTTTTATTAAGAAAGTATAGGAGTGAGAACTCATGAGATGTGACGTTAGGTGTCCTTTCTACGTCAAATATTTATAGGTCTTTTATATATTGTCCCCATTTTGATTTAATGCTTGGCCTTCCAAGATTGGAAAGTGATTGTGAAAACTTATATCCAACAATTGCTTTCATGGACCAGAAAAAAGAAAAGGAAGGACACTTGCTCCAACTTGGTTTGCTCGGCTATCTATTAAGAATTAGGACATCGTTCATGTTTGCCGTTTCTGACCCTAGATGATGCTGCACACATCAAAAAGGAAAACTTAAATGAAAAGGTTTAGTTCCAAACCAATTTAAATTTAGGGGTAATTACACATAACCCACATGTAGTTTGGACAAAAATCACCTTGCCTATTCGTGGTTTGAAAAGTGTCATTTAACCCACCTGTGGTATATTTCCTTCAATCTCTGTAACCTACCTCAAGCCCAGCTGTTACCAAAAAAAAAAACCTCTTATCCCCAAAACACAACATAACGCAAATCAAAATACCCAAAACTCAAAAACTTTTTGAGAGAGAGACCTGTGGTGAGACCAACGTGTTCTTCGTGGTTTGGAGTGTCTGGAGGGATAGAAAACACAACTTTCACAACATCGAAGCCAGGGAAGGTATGTGTAACTGTTGTTGATCTGCATTTGGGTTCTTGATGGCATTTTTTTTATTGCGACCCACCCACATAGATAGGGTTTGTAAAATTTTCTCAAAATGGGTGTATGTTAAATGTGCATTTTGCTATTTATATGTAGAATCACTTAGGATGTAGCTAATGTATTGTTATGGTTGTTTATATAATGCGTATACCTAAAAGAATCAAGTTTATTTGTCAATGATTACACTTGTTTGTGAACTATGGGTAGTGTGGTCCCTATGAATTTGTTAGGAATCTGGTTTTGCATGTGCTATATGTGGTCCCTTGTCCGTGTGTTGTCTCTCAACAACAAAATAAATTTTATATGAAAACAAAACAGCACTATGTTTGGCTTGTTATTTCTTTTGGCTTGTTGTCGTTTTCTGCATGTTAGTATGTAAACAAACTACTTATTTTAATTGCAAATGGTTGACTTCACATTTGACATTGAAATTCATGTTGGGGGATGTTTTGTGGAGGACCCAACCCTACGATATGTGGGTGGGTCTGTACATACATTGACAGAGATTGATCCTGACAAGTTGAGTTTCTTTGAAATTCAAGATTTATACCATCTAGTTGGTGCTCTTAAAGAACACAATAGATATAGGTATTTACTTCCTGAAGGTGATCTAGAGGATGATTTAAGAGATATAAAAACAGATCCAGATGTGGTGAACATGACTACCCTTCATAGGGCATGGCTAGCTAACAAAATCATAATCTATACTGACATAGATATGGAGCCATTGGCAGTTGAGCATCCTGATGAAGGGGAAGTGGCAGATGATGGTGTAGGTGGTGATGGATAGGGAGTGGCAGAAATAGGTGGTGATGTGGGTGGTGTAGGTTGTGATGAAGGAATGGATGAAATAGATTTGGAGAGTGATTATGATGAAGTTGTATTGGAGGAAGAAGAAGATGTTGAGAATGTTGAGGATGGTGCAAAAGTTGAAGAACAGGATGTTGAGGTTGGTGCAAGGGTTGAAGAACAGAATGTTGAAGGAGATGATAATGATGATTGACTATATGAAGGCCTAGAGGGGGAGGGCTTTGGTGATGACATATTTGCTGCTCCAAACTCAACTCCACAAGGTTCTGCTCTAGAATCAAGTGATGCTCCTAATACAGCCCAAGCATCAGGCAATGCTCCCAATACAGCCACAGAATCAAGCAATGCACCCCATGTAGCCCCAGAGACTAGTGGCATGACTGGTTTAGATAGTGGGGATGAAACCGAGTAGGCTGAGCCAGCTCTTGAGGATGACCTGGTAAGCATGGATGGATCTGATGATGAGCAGGTACCTAAGCAGCCAGAGTTTAATGCTAAGAGTGACATGAGAAATGTTGTACTAAAGAAGGAGATGAAGTTTCCTAATGCAAAGGTGTTCAGAACTGCCTTAAGGGAGTATGCAATTAAAAAACCAGTTGATATCAAATTCAAGCTGAATAAGAGGACCAAGATATCAGCTTATTGCAAGAATGAGTGTGGGTGGAGATGTTATGCATCTTAGATAAGTGGAGAGCTAACATTTCAGATTAAGACATTGACTGATGAGTGTACTTGCCCCAAGTCTTTTAAAAATAGCCAAGCAACATCAGCTTATGTTGCTAAGAAGTTCATTAAGGATTTTAGCAAAAATCCAAATTGGGAGGTGAGTGGTGTACACAACTATCTGATGCAAAATTTATCTGTTGACCTAAGTGTAAACTAAGTGTATAGGTCAAAGAGAAAGGCAAAGGATTTGATCAATGGAGATGAGCAACTGCAATATGATGTCCTTAGGGATTATGCACAAATGATAAACACTGTAGACAAAGGGAGTAGGGTTATACTACAGACAAAAATGGCTAATGAGACTTCCCAACCAAAATTTAAAAGGATGTATGTTAGGTTCAATGCGATAGGAATTTTAGGTGGCTGCAAGCCATTTATAAGTTTAGATGGTTGTCACATAAAGCACAGATTTGGTGGGAAAATATTATCTGCCATTGCCAAGGATGCAAATGACAACATTTTTCCAGTAGTCATGGCTGTTGTGGAACAAGAAAACAAGGAGTCTTGGATATGGTTTTTGGAAATATTTGCTGATGACATAGGGAGGCCAGAGGAGTTTCAGTTGGTCTTCATTTCTGATAGGTAGAAGATATGAAAGTTTTGTTCAGTTATACTTGAATGGTTTACTTCGTTTGTTGAACTAACATGTTTTGTTTGTATGTTTGGTTATTTGCAAGGGCTTATACCTACAATAGAGGCACTATTCCCTACTGTGGAGCATAGATACTATATGAAACACATCTATAACAATTTCAAAGTCGATCACAAGGGATTAGAGCTAAAGGATGCACTATGGAGGTGTGTTGCTGCCACAACAGTAAGGGAGTTTGAGAGAGGCATGCAGTACATAAAGGATTTTAATGAAAAGGCATATTAGTATCTTGCAAACATTGCACCTGTACGATGGACAAGGTCACACTTCACTCCTAGGGCCTTAACAGATTGTTTGGTAAATAACTTGAGTGAGTCTTTTAACTCTATTGAAGTCTAGGGACAATCCTATCTTGGTAATGTTGGAGTGGATTAGGGTTAGACTTATGACTAGGCTTTACACAAAAAGGAAAGGGATAGAGAAGTATGCTGGAAAGTTGTGTCCAAGCATACAAGATAAGTAGGAGAAATTAAAGCTTGAAAGCAAGCCATTTAGTTCTAGCCCAGCTGGCAGTTTCCTTTATGAGGTAGCCTGTTAGTATGAGAATCATGTAGTTGATCTTAGCAACAAGACATGCAGCTGTAGGTCTTGGGATTTAAATGGCATTCCATGCAAACATTCCATAACAGCCATTTATACAAACATTGAAACACCATAAGACTACGCCCACCTGTGCTGCCACAAAGAAACTTACATGGAGATATACAATGAGGTACTTCCTCCCATGTCTGGCCAGTCAGAATGGGCTGAGACTGGACAGTTTGCTCCTTTAGCACCTCACATATACAAACCACCAGGCAAGCCACCCAAGCAAAGAAAAAGGGCTCCTGATGAGCCTAGGAACCCTTACAAAGCAAGTAGGCTGAACAGACCTATAAGGTATAGGAAATGCAAAAAGAAATGGCATAACTCAAGAGAGTACAAGGTTGGCATCACAGGGGAGACACCATGGCAAACGAGACAAAGGCATCAAAGAGAAAAAGCTGTAAGTAATTGGGATTTAAATGGCAAAAAAAAAAAAAAAAAAACATGTTTTTAAACTTACAAAGGTATTCATGTACTGAAACTGGGTTTTGTTGCAGGCAAGGGGAGGGGTGCCTGCACCTAGTACCAGATCTGGATCTACACCTCAACCTGCACCCTAGCCACCATCCCAGCAACCTACCCAGATTTACAACATAAGGTCTGCCACTCAGCCTTCATCCTCACAGCAAGGAAATCAAGCTAGGCCATCTCACAGGAGAGCAGAATGGTTCTCTTCCTCACAGCCAAAGGTTCACACACCTAGGGAGACCTGGGATACCCTACCAAGTTTTTCACAGGTAACTTAGTTGAGTTGCTTCTTTCCTGGATGGCTGTGTAGACTAGGATATTTTTTAACAAGTGGATCTATTTTTTATTTTGTAGCCTTCACATGCAAATAGGAGCATTGGTGGTGCGAAGACTAGAGGACAACTTGCTGCACAAAGGCCACCAAAAATGAATACAGTAGGTGGAAAGAGTGAAGACAAGAAATGAAGCTAGTGGGTACGCATGCCAGCATTGGTAGTAAAGGCAGGGGCAGGAGAACATGTGGGCCTGCAGCTAGTGTTTTTTGTGAAGACCACTGTTGACTTTTTGTAATTATCAATTAGTGTAAAAAACAATCACCTTGTTTTGAGTAATTTTATATATATATGTGTGTGTGTGTGTGTGTGTGTGTGTGTGTGTGTGTGTAGTTGACCCTGGAATGTGTTTTTTTGTAATTTATTAGAAGTTAAGGTACAATACACTCCAAGTTGTTATTATGGTATGAAATTTTGTGGTATTATATGGAAGTTGTGGTATTATTTGGAAGTTGTGATATTATCGTATGGAAGTTGTGGTATCTATTCAATTCAGTTTATATGGAACATTATTTGTCCAAACCGGATTATATGGAAGTTTATTTATTGCTGCTACAGATTGTGTCCAAGTAGATTTTTCCAATACAGAGTGTATGGAAGTTGTGATTGTGGAATGATTGTTATGGTATGCGCAGGTCATTGATAATTGACCAATACTTCTTTCATTATTATATGCCCAGAGACTAGTGGCAAGACCAATACTTCTTTCATTGAATGGTTGTTATGGTATGCACAAAATACTCAATAATTGACCAATTCTTCACTCATTGACACATCAAAACATTACATCAGTAGGCTAGTGCTATTACAATGCAAATTCATTAACACCATTGCCATAACTATCTCTACTAACCAATTAACTACTTCAGGGAAATAACCTCAGTCTCTTCACTCCATAGAACTCAATTAAGCCAAAACACAACAACAATAAAAAGATCCATGACAAAATGCATGCAAACTTCCACATTCTCTGCTTCTCTTCAGCAAACATGGCCTTTTCCTTAGCTTTTGCATAAACAGTTCAAGCCTTTCTCTCCCTCTCTTTGGTTTTGGCTTCCTCTTCAAGAGCCTTTTCTGCCATTTGCCTTGCTGCATTCGTTGTTTCCAGAGCTATCCTTTCCCTCTCATTGGCAAGTTGGAGAGCACTCTGAAGCCTAGACATCCTCTCTAGAGCCAAAGGTGCAGTTTCATTCCCACGAGGAAAAGTTGGGTTATCAACCAAACAAAGAAAGGACACTTAGGACCAACCTTATAACGGCTACAACCCAAGAACCTCCTCCCAAAATTATACAAACTCAAACTTATTCTCAAAATACAAGTCTGCTCATTGCACATATGCCCACATGAACCCAAGAAAATACCACTTGATGAAGACATATCAACAAAACACGATTCTTGGGAAGTACAAATTTAGAGTTTCACACAGTAAGTTGGCATTTGAACAAAATCTAAAATCCAAAATTGAGAACAGACGCAAGTACCTTGATTTTCTTTACCAAAACTACCTTCCCTAGCTTCAATGTTGCAAAACTTGCGTTTTCTCCCCCTCCTGACACTCCAAACCACGAAGAACACGTTGATCTCATCACAGGTCTCTCTCTCGAAAAGTTTCTGAGTTTTGGGTGTTTTGATTCAAGTTATGTTGTGTTTTGAGTTTAAGAGGTGTTTTTGTAACGGCTGGGCTTAAGATGGGTTACGGAGATTGATGGAAACATACCACAGGTGGGTTAAGTGACACTTTTTAAACCACGGATTGGTAAGGTGATTTTTGCCCAAACCACAGGTAGGTTACATGTAATTACCCCTAAAATTTATCTTCTTCTAACTCACCATGTGACAATTGAAGAGATTATTTATTTATAGTTTTAATCATATGAACTTTTTAATGAATCATGAATCTTGTTTAAATTAAATGTATGGATAATCTTATAAATTGTTACGTAATGGATTAAAGGAAATAACTCCACACTAACTTGGAGCTCAATTGCCAAAGGCCTTATAGTTGAATTGACACCTCCTCATGCACCAAGTGTAACTTAAACCCAACCCTCTATATATTGTGGGAGGTCAAAAAGATTGATCCCATTGGGCTTGAGCCGAGGAGCCTAAAGGCCCAACCATCAACTCACCTAACCCAAGTGGGCCCAAATTGACTGAAAAGAAGATTTGGCCAAAGAAGCAACTAGTCCGAGGAAGGTGCTAGGAAAGGAACAATGTGAAAAAGTTGGGAAAGGATCCACTTCAAGCCAAGGATATTGATCTGAGGAAGGTAGCAGTAGCCAGCTTGGTTAAGCAGAAGGAGTAACTTCCCAAAAAAGCTACCATCACCTCCTTATTAAATGCACTTCACCAACTAAACATGTTGCATTAATGGCCAAATGACACCTGAACAATGTCTTACAGCCTGTTATCTACCCAACACCGCCTCAAAAGGAAGGGAAAAGTAGGATGGGACAAGTATCCAAAAAAAGACCGTCCACCATCCAAGAGGAGGGCCAGGATCAAAGTAGTGGGACTATAAAAGGAAAGAGATCCTCCACATACAAGGACCGGATCCTGAAAAAGAGAGAAGAAAGAACATAATCAACTTGAACTTAGCCCTACTTTTTTACTAAGTGTAAAGGATCCTCGGTCATTCCGAGGAAGTAAAAATATAATTCAAACTTATCTCGTTGTTAATTTTTATCCAATTCCCTGTTTGATATCAATCATTAGATCGGAATTATTGTTTAAAGTTCAACCGTAGGTGAAGAAGCCCATCTCTATAAATAAATTGTTGTAGAACTTGATCCAAGTCCAATACCTTTTTGGGCCTTCGGATTTTTAGCCCCTATATATATATATATATATATATATATATATATATATATTAGTCAATTGATATATAAACACAAAAATATCTCTAAAACTAATCACTTTTAGGCCTCAAGTCTTATTAGCCGGCAGATATTAGAGCGTTGTAACTTGTAAGCCTGTAATGGTGAGAACTAAAAGTTGGAACCTGGCAGGACCATTGGTATGCTGCCTCTGCAAATGTTGAACAGGCATGCCATTGCTGAGAAGTTGATACTGTTTCCCCTTTGCTGATTGCGAATTAGCAAGAGTGTACAAGATGTTGTTCCTATGAACAATAATCAATAAATAAATAATCTTCAAATTATCGTTTAATTAATAACATTTCACTTAAATTAGATTTCACCACAAAAACATAAATAAAGTTAGGAGATATTACATCATTGCTACTTAAAGTACAACTAACAACCTTGAAGATGGTAAAATATAGAGTTGATGGGCCTACCTTAATGGGCCTGATGGATCAGAACTAGTGGGCCTGTATAAAGATGATCCCCTGCACTTTGAAGGCCCATTGCTGACAGACATAGTAAGGGCCCATGATCCGAGGTCCATATCGCCTAGAAAAGCCTTAAGAACCAAAAATGGAAATCCTTGCTCACCACGCTCAGAGGAATTTGTATTAGAGTCCCACATTGAAAAGATTTGGAAACCAAGAAGAAAAGTCAACCCTTTGCCACTATAAAAGGCCTGCCACCCTCAGAAATCGAGGTACGCTTTAATGGACCCTGTCTAACGCTCTAAGTAAACAGAAGAAATCTAACTTGACCGTCGGAGAGCTTTTGGCCGGCACCACACCGGTGCTCTCTGAAGGACTTCTTTCGATTGCTTCTGTCGTGCAGGTTCGCTTCGAGTCGCGAGTACGGTGTGACCCACTGGTGACAATTTTCGTCGCCATCAGTTGGCGCCGTCTGTGGGAAGCAACGATCGTCATAACACATTATCGCTTCTTAGACAAAAGAGTTACATGGTACTCACACGCTCGATGGCAACCACTAACGACGCTCAAGAAGAGGAAGCCCCTACGACTGCCCTTGAGAGACAGGTCAGGACGCTCGCCGCAGCCGTGGAGCGCTTCACCAAACAAAACCACGACCTAGAAGAGCAGCTAAACCAAAAGAGTGCGGCGGTCAATAATCAAGGAGCGGATCAAGAAGGAACCAGCGCTGAAAGGAGGAATCATGACGGACCACAGGAGAGTAACGCCCCGAGCAAACAAGTGCGGCGGGACGCTAGCATCCCTTCAGTGACGGATACAGCTCCACAACCCATCATCGCGGAGATGCAGGCGATGAAGGAACAGATGGAAGTACTGATGAACGCTCTCAAGGGGCGAGTGTCCAATGATCTTAACGACCTTGTCAACCGGACTGACTCGCCATTTACGGCAACCGTCAATTCCTTCCCCCTGCCAAGTAAATTCCGCATGCCAAGTATGGATAGTTATGACGGAATCAAGGACCCTCTCGATCACCTAGAGACCTTCAAGACCCTGATGCACCTTTAGGGAGTGGCAGACGCAATTATGTGCAGGGCGTTCCCTACAACCCTAAAGGGCGCAGTAAGGATTTGGTTCAGCCGGCTAACACCAAACTCTATCGGCACCTTCAAGGAGCTGAGCGCTCAATTCACTACGCACTTCATCGGAGGACATCGGTATAAGAAATCCACGGCTTGTTTAATGAATATCAAGCAGAGAGAGGAGGAGACGTTACGGGCCTACATATCACGCTTCAATAAAGAAGCGCTCTCGATCGACGAAGCCGACGACAAGATACTAGTGACAGCGTTCACAAACGGACTGAAGGGGGGTAAGTTTTTGTTCTCCCTATACAAAAACGACCCAAAGACCATGTCGGAAGTGCTTTACAGGGCCACCAAGTATATGAACGCTGAAGACGCACTATTAGCCCGAGAAGATAGACCCAAGAAAAGAGACAGACAAGAGGATCCCCGACAGGACCAGGGGCGGAAGAAAGGAAGAATGGGAGATCGGAGGGAGGAGAGACGTCCAAAACCCATGGGCGCAAGGTTCACAAGTTTCACCCCGTTGACCGCTCCGATAGACCAAGTCCTAATGCAGATTAAGGACGAAGGATCCCTGACGTTTCCGGGAAAGCTGAAGAGTGATCCCAACAAAAGGTCCAGAGACAAATATTGCCGCTTCCATCGTGACCATGGTCACGACACGGCCGATTGCTACGACTTGAAGCAACAAATCGAAGCCCTTATCCGACAAGGGAAGCTGAAGAAGTTCGTTAGCAAGGAGAGAACGGATCAACCCCCACAAGAACAACACCCCCGTCGAGAAAACGAGCGACCAAGACCTCCATTAGGGGACATAAGGATGATAATTGGAGGAACAGCCGCGGCCGGATCGTCGAAAAAGGCTCGCAAAACATACCTTCGGATGGTACAGAATGTCCAGTTGGCGGGTACAGTGCCAAAGATGGCAAGAAGGGAAGGCCCCATTATCGGGTTCTCGGAAGAGGATGCAAGACGCCTACACCATCCACACGACGATGCCCTCGTCGTCACCTTGCGGGCAGGCGACTACAATATCCACCGAGTGTTGGTCGACAACGGAAGTTCGGCCGACATCTTGTATTATCCGGCGTTCCAACAAATGAGGATTGACAGGGAGCAGCTAATACCGACAAACGCCCCGCTCGTTGGTTTCGGAGGGAGTAGAATATTCCCTTTGGGCGCCGTCACGTTATCGGTGACAGTAGGAGATTACCCCCAACAAATCACCAAGGACGTAACATTCTTGGTGGTCGATTGCTCGTCAGCCTACAATGCTATTATTGGACGACCCACGCTCAACTCGTGGAAGGCGGCAACATCAACTTACCACCTGATGATCAAGTTCCCAACGGAGTATGGGGTAGGAGAGCTACGCGGAAGTCAGATTGCCGCACGAGAATGCTACATAGCTATGATGGAGGTGGAAGACCAGATCCAGGCCTTGAACATAGAAGAACACCGAACGACGGCAGAACCTACAGAGTAGCTAGAGGAGATAACTCTCGACAGTTCCAATCCAGATCGAACCACCAAGATCGGAACGCTTGCCAAACCCGCAATCCGTCAAGAGCTCGTAGCTTTCTTGAGAAGCAATAAGGATGTGTTCGCCTGGAGCCATGACGATATGCCAGGAATCGATCCCTCGGTCATGGTACACAAGTTGAATGTGTTGCCCTCGTTTCCACCCGTCCGACAAAAGAAGAGAGTATTCGCCCCGGAACGAGACCAAGCAATAGCGGAAGAGGTCCGCAAACTCCAAGAGGCAAGCTTCATCAGGGAAGTCTACTACCCCGATTGGCTGGCAAATGTGGTAATGGTGAAGAAAACGAGCGGCAAATGGCGGATGTGCGTGGACTTCACCGATCTTAACAAAGCATGCCCCAAAGATAGCTATCCCCTTCCAAGGGTCGACATCCTAGTAGACTCGACGGCTCAACACCAATTGCTAAGCTTCATGGATGCTTCCTCGGGTTATAACCAGATCCGCATGCACGAGGACGATCAGGAGAAGACTTCGTTTGTAACCAGTCAAGGACTCTTCTGTTACAAAGTAATGCCATTCGGACTGAAGAATGCAGGGGCAACATACCAGAGACTAATGAACAAAATGTTTGCACAGCAAATCGGGAGGAATGTCCAAGTCTATGTCGACGACATGCTGGTGAAGAGCCGGAAGGAGGAAGACCACTTGGAAGATCTCAAGGAAACATTCGGCACACTTCGATCCTACAACATGAAACTCAATCCGGGAAAGTGCGCATTCGGTGTAACGGCAGGCAAATTCCTAGGATTCATGGTATCTCAAAGGGGGATTGAAGCTAACCCGGACAAAATCCGAGCCATAATGGAGATGGCCCCCCCGAGAAACGTGAAGGAAGTACAGAGCCTTAACGACAAGGTAGCGGCATTGAATAGATTCGTGTCGAGAGCGACAGACAAGTGTTTACCCTTCTTTCGAACATTGAAAAAGTCATTCGAGTGGACGGACGAGTGTCAGCGAGCCTTCGAGGAGTTAAAAACCTATCTATCTTCACCACCTCTACTGAGCCCCTCGCAACCAGGTGAAGAACTCTTCCTCTATTTGGCTGTCTCCCCGGTGGCCGTCAGCGTGGCCTTAATCAGAGAGGAGGACAGGGCACAGAAGCCCGTGTACTACGCCAGCCGGGCGCTCCGCGGTGCCGAGGAAAGATACCAAGCTATGGAGAAACTCGCTTTTGCGTTGGTCACGGCGGCTCGCAAGCTCAAACCCTACTTTCAAGCCCATACCGTGAACGTAATGACCGACAAGCCCTTGCGAAGGGCACTGAGTAATCCTGAAGCCGCGGGTCGACTGACGATGTGGGCAATAGAATTGAGTGAGTTTGACATCAAGTACCGTCCACGTGTGACCATCAAAGGACAAGCTGTAGCCGACTTCATAGCAGAGTTTACGCGTGACGCGGACAAGGGGGCAGAAGAACCCCCCCAGTGGAACATCTACACCGACGGATCATCCAATAAGCGAGTTGGAGGAGCCGGCATGGTATTGCTGTCACCTGAAGGAGACAAGATTGAATGTATGGTCCGTCTCGACTTCCCCATTACCAACAATGAGGCATAATACGAAGCGGTGGCAGCAGGACTCGACCTAGCCAAGGCCGCCGGAGCTGAAAGCGTGGTCGTGCATTGCGACTCTCAAGTCGTGACCAATCAAGTAAACGGAGATTATGAATGCAAAGGGGAAAGGTTGAAGAGATATCTTGATCAAGTAAGGGCGAGAGTCGACGGGTTAAAAGCAATGTTCGTCCAGATCCCCAGGGGAGAAAATGAGCTCGCCGATCGGCTAGCCAAAGCCGCTTCAGCAGAACATATGATGACACCGGGTAATGTACTTTCCTTTGTTCAAATCTTTCCGCTAATAGACCCCGACAACATGCAGGAGATACGCTCCGAAAGAAACTGGACTACGCAGATAACTTCATACTTAAAGGACGGGATATTGCCAGAAGAGAAGGAGGTAGCGAGAAAGCTAAAAGTCCAAGCGGCAAGGTTCGTCTTGATAAAAGACATTCTTTACAAGAGAGGTTTCTCCCGTCCTTATCTAAGATGTCTCAGGGTTGAAGAGGCAGACTACGTAATGAGGGAAGTACACGAAGGAATATGCGGGAACCATTCCGGATCGCGCTCGTTAGTGCACAAACTGGTACGAGCTGGGTATTACTGGCCAACCATGCAGAAGGATGCCGAGTCTTACGTTAAAAGCTGCGACAAATGCCAAAGGTTCAACAATTTCATCGGACAACCAGCTGAGGAGCTAACCCCTATAACGGCTCCATGGCCGTTCGCTCAGTGGGGACTAGATATCATGGGACCCTTCCCAACGGCGGTAAGGCAGCTGAAGTTCTTGGTAGTGGGTATCGACTACTTCACAAAATGGGTAGAGGCGGAAGCCTTGGCCACCATTACAGAAAAAAACATTAGAAGTTTTGTCTGGCGGTGCATCGTATGCAGGTTCGGTATTCCAAGAGTTCTTGTCTCAGATAACGGGAGGCAGTTCGACAACGGCCACTTCCGGGATTTCTGCACTCAGCTAGGAATAAAAAACCATTACTCATCACCCGCCCATCCTCAGGCTAATGGCCAGGTTGAAGTCACGAACCGATCCCTGTTAAAGATTATCAAGACTCGGCTCGAGGGGGCAAAGGGCATATGGCCCGAAGAATTGCCGAGCATATTATGGGCATACAGGACAACGGCGAGGACTCCGACAGGAGAGACGCCATTTCGACTGTCATACGGGAGCGAGGCGGTCATCCCAGCAGAAGTTGGACTCACAAGTTACAGGGTTCACAACCATGACGAATGCAGGAATGACGAATCCCTGAGGCTACAGCTGGACCTGATAGATGAGGTTAGGTCGGTGGCGGAGCAAAGGATCGCTAGGTACAAGGATCGCATGTCCAGACATTACAACACCCGGGTCTGACATAGAAACTTCCAAGTTGGAGAACTCATACTCAGGAAGGTCATGGGTGCAACTAAAGACCCTGCACAGGGAAAACTCGGCCCCAACTGGGAAGGACCTTATAGAGTTACGTCATGGAAAAGGAAAGGAACGTACCACCTGGAGACAACAGATGGAGAGAAGCTGCCACATCCATGGAATGCCGAGCATTTGAGGAAATACTACCAGTAGTAGTGACACGGCAACCAGTTTTTGTTTGAGCTTTTTATAAGTTTCTCTTTTAACTGTCTTTTTGCTACAATTTTGTTGTGCCCTTTTTAAGCCCAAAGGGGGGAAGGCACTTTTTCCTTTACGCATTTCTATAATCAGATATTACTTTGATCTTCTACTTGGATGTCATTATAATTGTCTACAAAATTAACAGAAACTAAATAAAGTCCACAAGATGGACGGATACAAATGCAGTCCACAAGATGGACGGATCATTCTACGGGGATGATAAGATACTACAGGAATAATCATTCAAGTCCACAAGATGGACGGATATAAATGCAGTCCACAAGATGGACGGATCGCCCTACAAGGACGATCGCCCTCAATCCACAAAATTGACGGACACAAAATGTCCACAAGATGGACGGATCACCCTACAAGGACGATCACTGTCAGTCCATAAAATGGACAGACCCAAAATAAAGTCCACAAGATGGACGGACCATCCCACAGGGATGATGACTCAAGTCCACAAGGTGGACGGATACAATCGAAAGTCCACAAGACGGACGGATCGTCCTACAAGGACGATCACTGAGTCCTTAAATGGACGGACATAAAATAAAGTCCACAAGATGGACGGACCATCCCATAGGGATGATGACTCAAGTCCACAATGTGGACGGATACAATCGAAAGTCCACAAGACGGACGGATCGTCCTACAAGGACGATCACTGTGAGTCCTTAAATGGACGGACATAAAATAAAGTCCACAAGGCCGACGGGCCATCCCACAGGGATGATGACATCCTACAGGGATGATAACTCAAGTCCACAAGGTGGACGGAAATAATGGAAGAACATGCAAGCGAAGTGGACGGACCACTGACTACGTTAAAAATTTTTTACAAGTCAATTTAATAGGCATTACATTTAAAAAAGTGATGTACAACGTCACAAAGTGGACGGTTCCTCATAATGAACCTCTAAAAATAGACGGAGAAGGAAAATCCTCACGGATGTAAATGCTCAATCAACACAAGATAACAAGTCTGCAATGTGGACGGAGTATCACAGATAAACAAAAATTCTCACAAAAATCCTTCCTCAAGAAGGAGGACAGACCTTTAAACAAAGCACCAAACAATGATAAAAAGCATATATGAACATTAAGCCAAAAGCCCCAAAGGCAAGTGTTTAATACAATTAAAGAGGACGGATTGTCCTGAAATGTCAATAAAAAAAAAAAAAAAAAAAAAGAGAAAGGACGGATTGTTCTCAAAATAAATTACATAGACATTAATCTTTCTTTTGTTCAGCGACTTGGACATCCTTCGACGGGACGGACTCTCCATCTCCTTGAGCAGCGCCTTCGCCAAAGAGGTCCTTCGTATTTTCTGAGGCGACGGGGAGGGCAGAAGTCTGGGCTTGGTCCTCAAGTTTGACCATTGACAAATCCAGCTCTGGATAGGCATTCTTGACTTGACGGAGAGAATCATCGAAGCCTTGAAGGAAAGAATCTGACAGCTCGCCCAAGCAGGACTCTGAGCATCGGTACTCCTCGACGGCTACCTCTTTCACATGACGGATCTCTTCCTTGAGTTCTTTGATCTCCGCCTCCTTTTTCTCTATGACCGTCAGCGCAGAGGCCGTCTTCTCCTCCAGCTCCTTCCTTGCCTTCTCAGAAAGCTCCAGCTTCTTCTCCATCTTGGACCTCCATTTATGGAGTTGTCCGAGCTCTTCCTCCGTCTGCTCCGCCTTCGCGCGCACCCGGTCCAAGGTACTCTCACGGTTGAGACACCGGTCCAGTAGTCCCTTCATCATGACCAAGGACTGCGAATAGAAAAGAGACCGTCACATAATGTAAATAACAACGAAAGAGAAAAATAAACTTATTTGACGGACATAACCAACCTGAGCGACGGCAAAGAGGCCCGTCTCCCCCATGGCCTCCGTCGAATGGTTTCCAAGATCTTCATAGTCTTCCGCCGTGATGATGGACGACAGCTTCTCTAATGCATACTTGGAGTCGTCGCGGAGAAGGGAAGGAGGTCTCTCTTGCTTACCTTCTGGGGCCGTCATCAATCCTTTACCCGTCCCCTGCTTAGCTGGGGTGACGGTCTTGTTACCCTCAGCCATTAAACCGACCACAGGTTCAAGAGAGACCTTTGGTTGCTTAAATGGACGGTCGGATTTTGATGTCGGTTTCCTCTTAGGGGCTGAAGCCGACACCTTAGGTACCACCTCGCCGGATTCCCTCTTCTTGACGGCTTGGGATTTGATCAAAGCTCTCCTTTTTGCGTCTTCCATCTCTGCAAATAATGACGGATGAAATTAAAACTAAGTAAGGTCAGTTAAATGGCAAAGTAAAGTTGACGGGCTTACGTCTATGAACTCGTTCGTCGTATCTAATTGCCTCTTGGGTGGGCTCAGGACCGTCGCAGTACCAATGTATGGTCCTCGGGTTCACCAACTTAGCCCAAGTCCTTTCCTCCGGCGTAGTTTTCCTGCAAATCTTTTCAAGGAAACTAAACTCCTTAAGGCTGACTTGTGGGCGCCGTCTACCTGCAGAGAGAGACGATCAAGATATACACATAAAAATGGACGGATATGAAAAGCTTTACAAAATTAAGACTGATGCATACACGATTGATTTATCACTGCCCAAGTTGTGTCGACGGGCATGTACTCCGTCTCCCCTGGATGGCTCATCCATCTGTCACCCTCCAGGAAGAAGTAGCGACTCTTCCAGTCTCTATTTGAGTCCGGGGTCTCAAAGATCACCTTCAACAAGGGGCTCCGACTAGTAAAACTATACATCCCCCTTGATCCAGAAATCTCGTCTGGACGGTAACAGTGAAGAAATTCACGGACCGTCAGTTTCCTTTCCCCATCTGACATTGTACCGTAAAGAATCTCCATGGCTATGAAGACCCTCCAGGCGTTAGGGGATATCTGGGTGACGGACAACCCCAGATACTGTAAAAGTTCCCTATGAAGTGTAGAAAGCGGGAATCGAAGTCCTGCCTTCAACGCCTGCTCGTACACTCCGACACCGTCTACCCCTTCATAGTAACACTTCTCCGACGCGTATGGTAGACGGATGGAAACATAGTCAGGGATTTGGAAGTTGGTTCTGAAGGTGCTAAAGTGTTTCTCCCTGATGACGGATGTAAACCTATGCACCGTCCACTCTGGCAACATGATGAACTGCCTTAGTCCATCAGCACCTACAACGGACTCCAGTGCTTGATCCCCGTCGTCATCAGAACCCTCTATTTCAACTATCTCCACATCCTCATTTGTTGAGGATGAAGAGGAGGCAGACGGACTCCTATCTTCGCCGGGGCTCTCTTGGTCTTTATGACCGGACGGGTATACATCCTCGTATTCCGTCCCATCACGAACCACCGACTGGTTACTTGACGCACTAGACATTTCCTACAATTGACAATGAAACCTAAGACCGACGGGTTTGAAAGTGTTGACGGGTATGGAAAGCCTAACAACAATGCATGGACGGAAATGTAACTTGACTATAGTATATTAGAAGCACTTACCAAACTTAGCAGAGGAGAGGTGACGGTTGGTGTAATCAGTAGATGCTCGTCCTTGACGGATTACTCTGACAAGGTTGACGGCTTCGCTCTGACAAATGATTTCTGAGTGAAAATTGAAAAATGAGAGAGTGAGGCGCCTTATATATATGGGAGGTGCACGGAAGACGAAGCGACGCTTCGATCCTATACAACGACCATTCAGAGAGTGACACGTGGCATGCTTAATAAATGCTGACAACCTGTCAGTACGTACCAACAGATTTGTACCCGTCATGTAACCGTCAACTTGAGGAATCTTCCTATGACGGGTTGATCCATCTGGAACCGTCGTCCTATCTTGCATGAATCCGTCATAAAATGACCGTCATACCCATACGTAAGGATCGTCACCCCATTGATCCTTTGACCTAAAAGGTGACGGACCATTGGGGTGAAGGGGGCAACTGAAGATGGTAAAATATAGAGTTGATGGGCCTACCTTAATGGGCCTGACGGATCGGAACTGGTGGGCCTGTATAAAGATGATCCCCTGCACTTTGAAGGCCCATTGCTGACAGACGTAGTAAGGGCCCATGATCCGAGGTCCATATCGCCTAGAAAAGCCTTAAGAGCCAAAAATGGAAATCCTTGCTCACCACGCTCAGAGGAATTTGTATTAGAGTCCCACATTGAAAAGATTTGGAAACCAAGAAGAAAAGTCAACCCTTTGCCACTATAAAAAGCCTGCCACCCTCAGAAATCGAGGTACGCTTTAATGGACTCTGTCTAACGCTCTAAGTAAACAGAAGAAATCTAACTTGACCGTCGGAGAGCTTTTGGCCGGCACCACACCGGTGCTCTCTGAAGGACTTCTTTCGATTGCTTCTGTCGTGCAGGTTCGCTTCGAGTCGCGAGTACGGTGTGACCCACTGGTGACAATTTTCGACGCCATCAAACCTGATAAAATAAATTACCGTCAATTCATGTATAATTTAGGTGACGTGGTTGAGGGACAGATCAGGTCACTATCTTGAGACAATATGCGTTATCTATGAATTTATCTTATCTAATAAATAAATAATTTCTACACGTTGTCTCCAAGATACAACAGTCTAGTCACCTTACTGATTATCCTAACAAACTCACATCACTTGTGTAATATGAAGCACTCAAAAAAGTATTTTCTTTACCCAAAATATAGCATATAAAAAAATATAGTAATACGTACCTGAAAGATAAGAATTAACTTTCAAAAACGTTCCTTCTCATCAAAAAAAAAAAAAAAAAAAAAAAAAAAAAAAAAAAAAAAAAAAAAACCGTTAAAGGCTCCATATAAAAATGAATTAGTCTTTCCATGGATTTATATATATATATATATATATATATATATATATAACTCACGGGTAGTCTTTCCATTTGATACCAGATAAGGTGAATTTCAAAACTTAATTACATGAACTGTAAAAATGGCATGGCTATCATAATGTGCATTTATTAAAACATTTGACCAAAAGACAATTATGTATGGTCATTGACTCATTGCATAGCACATAAAATCCATTAAGTTGCTAGCCGTTTGTACAATATATACTCACTAGAATTGAGCAGCTTCTAATATAATTTCACACAAGAAAGACCTGTATCTATCCTATAACAACATTTATAGTCATTCAAATGCTAACATTATTCTTTCTAAAAAATAAGATGCTAACATTATATACAAAATAACTAAAAACAAAAAAAAAAACTCACTAATGAATACAAACATAAAGGCTTTAAATTTGTTAAAAAAGTAAATTGATTTCATCAATTCACTTAAATAAGCATTTAAACAATATTTAAAATAAATGATTAAATACAAATTACCCACATGTGGTTTGACTTGAATTTAAAATGCCTATCTGTGATTTAAAAGTTGTCATTTTGTCCACCTAAGCTTAGTTCCGTTAAGCTTTTGTAACCTGTCTCTAATTTTTCCGTTAAAAAACAATTTTTAACACAAAAATATTACGTAAAAAAGATCAAAAAGTTAAGGTTTGAAATTTTTGCAAAATGGATGAACATTACATAGAGCAAATTCTTCTATCCAATCCGGATTATTGTATATATTTGGAGGTAGTTTAATTAGTAGTAAGCGACCAATGTGAGAGCAAAACCAATTGGAATGCCACACCGAGGACAGTAATAATTAAAAATTCGACATAGTTGATTCTTATAGGTTAGGCTGTATAATATTGGAATATGAATCTCTTGAATTACCTCTGGCAAAAATTTCACCCAAGTATGTTTCCATTGAATCAGATTACCGTTCTTCTTTGTGTTGCCTTTGCAAGGTTTGAACCCTTATGCAATCATCCAAGAAAGAAAATAATATTTAACTTTGCTAAGTCTAGAGGTTTTCAATATATGATAATGCTTTCAGGAATACTGACAAAATTGGTTGGACTGTAATTTAAACTCGTGCAATGAGGAAGAGTAATCAAAATCACAGGGCAAATTCGATCCATCTTTCGTCATCACAAATTCGAAGGTAAATCGATGCTTATTGATTGCCCAAAACCATGTGATAGGAAGTTGGAAACCGTGGGGGCGATGGACATATAGGAAAAATATATTTGTACATTTTGTTTTGGTCATACTCTATCTGTAGAACATAGAAATTTAGGGCAGAGGGAGAGAGAGAGTGTGTTACAAACTCATGAGTAGTATTCACCCTTAAAAACTGGCTTGCAAAGAGAGAATGCCTAAGTGATTATAAATACATGGTTAAACTTATACTTAATTCATATGGGGACACTAGGATCATAACAGAGCGCTCAAAGTCTAATTTCAATGCTTAGCTTTTTGTGCATGGTTTACCTTAATTGTTTATCCATTTTGCAAAAATTCCAAATCCTAGCCTTTTGATGTTAATGTTTTTGTGTTAAAAATTATTTTTTAATGGAAAAGTTAGGGATGGGTTACGAAAGTCTAACAGAACTAAGTTCAGGTGGGCAAAGTAACAGCATTTAAACTATAGATAGATAACTTAAATTTGGGTCATACCACCAATGGGTAATCAATAATTAACCCTAAAATAAATTACAATAATTTATATAAAAATAATCCAACACAAGATATGATGCTCTTGCCAAGTTGACCACACCCCTACAAAGCTACAAAGAGGTTCCATGCCTTATCATCAGGTTTTTTATCTTTAGTTTTGACAAATTTATATTTTTAACTCTAATTTTTTTTTTCTATAGGGCAGAAAAAGATCTAATCACCTACGTACCGTTTACAAGTCACATGGGTTAATCATTAACCCTCAGGACATTTTTGGTAATGAATAGACATATAAGAGTAAGACCCATAAAACAACACAGATCATTGCCCCTAACCTGAAAGGTGAGACTCGCTGTCTTGTTTCCCTTTTCATTTGCCTCTTGCCTGTAGGTACAATTGAGTCAGCATGTTTTTGTTTTTATCACTAACATCTTACAAGTTCTAAATTGATACTTAATATATAAAAAATTGCAATAAAAATACCTAAATGAAATTATTTCGAAATTGACAAATTTAGATCCTTTTTTTCTATCCTCGCTACAACGTTTTCAAACAGATGACATATCATGTTAGATAACTAATATGGGTGATAGTTTGGCAACGTTTTCAGTCTGGCTTCATTTTTTTTCTTTTTTCTTTTTTTTCTTTTCCTCTCTATCTTTCCTGCTGGCTCTTCCTCTTCCTTGCCAGGCTGCCCTTCTATATGTGAATTTCCAATTACCAAATCATACAATATGCAGGCCTCCACTTCCTTCCCATATATATGTCTAATTGGAGTTGGGGTAAGGACTCAACTACATCAACCTTCTACCACGTTTTAAATCATCCTACTTTAAAATGTTTCACTTTAATTCTTATACTTCCAAAATTATTTTAGATAAAAATCCTAATCATAATCTGATAGATGGGTATAAAAATAAAAGGAAAATAGTGAAATAGCAAATAAATTTCATGCAATATCATCATCATCAAAGTGACCTCGGTTTGATAAGGACCTTGCTGAAGCATTTTAAAGTTTTAAGAACGATTTTAAAACAAATGTCAAAGCCCCAATATACAATTTAACTTTAAATAAGGAGCAAATCAGTACTATAATAATTCGGGGGCCATACGTCTGCCATTGTCATTCCGTTTCTTTCACTAGCAACCAAGCAGGTTGGGCACCATGTGGCAATCAAGGAAGCTAGTATGAAATCGACTCCCATGTTTGGTAGGGTGTTTTGAGCAATGGTTTTTCGTATTTAAACAACATTACATGTATTTTTACATTTTTTCCTCCACATATATTTCCAAAAAACACAAACAACATTATTAGAACAATATTACCAAACAGTCCCTAAATTATTAATTTATTGATATTTATATAATATAAAATAACTTAATAAATTAGAGGGTGTGATGCAGTGCAATTTTTATATTATAAAACTGCAAACTACACTGCATCATGCGGTGCAGTGCACTGTTACTTGCAGTGCAGTTTGGTTATAAAATTTTGCGGGCAGTTTTAGTTTTAGTGTTGTTTGGTGAACACCCCTAATACATGGGGTTAACTCTGGACAAGATAACATTCCATTTCACCATGGTACCACCCAATCAATAGAAATCAGATCAAAACTAAATTGTAGCTTACGATGCAAGCAGTTAAATTAAATTTTCAGGTAATCAATTAAGAATAAGACGCAGCCTTTGGTTTTCATAACTTAAATAGATAACAATTCCAGACTGTGCACAAATCAAGAAATTTATATCCCAACAAAAACTGTGTTTATAAAACTAAATACTCTTTCTTGCAGCCCCTCATGCATAATGACCCGCAGCTTACACCAAGTAAATAAATAGTGTAGAAAAAAACCCTAGATAAACTCTGACAATACCCAAACCGCAAAAAAAACACAACCCTCAAATAAGGAACAGGAACAACCGGAGTTCGACCAAATGTTGAAAAAGACTCCAACGACCATAGACCCACACCATCCAACCCATTGAACACAATCCAATGAATTTCAGCTGCGAAAAATACAAGGACATGGGTGGAAAAGCCAGCCACCAACCTCATCATATTTCCAGGGATATTCCATATTAGAAACACACCCTCTTTAAGCTGAAGAAGCAGGCTCCTCATCTTTCTTCTCTGTTTTTTCAGCATCACTCTTAGTTTCCTTCTCTGATCCAACAGGCACCTCTTCTTTTTCCTCAATTTTCTTTTCTTCAACACTCAACTTCTCAAGAATCTCAGCAGTTGCAGATGCATCTTTGTTTTCCTCTTTGTTCTTTTGAGATTCAGCTACTTCTTGAAACGTCTCCATGAAGGTTTTGTTATCTGATAAGGAAACAAAATATTAATAATCTCTATAAGAGAATAATTGCTTCAAAACAGATATATACTTTACTTTTGGTACAATAGCAAAGGACATCAACAATCAGACTACATAAAATCAAATCAAAATAGAGTAGAGCAACTTTAGAGTAACCCATTTTAACACAATAAATTTTAATATGAGAATGTTGCAGGACATTATAATTCAATACATCAAGTGAACCTTACCAGTTGACTCAAGCAGTTTTCTAGCAACAACAAAGTGAACACAAATAAAACACACACCATATTTCATAATCAATCCTCAAGACACATATAACAACACTTTCTGGAAGCTAGTAGCCCTAGGAATCTAAAGAGAAATGACCTCTGTTTTGTCAATTCAATAGAGAATCGAACTCAACATTATTCCCCCTTAAGTCCAAGAGGTATCATTAACATGCAACCAATAAGAACAAAAAAAAAAAGTTCAAAGACGCAAAGAAGCTCAAATTCCCATCATCTTCATTAGGAGATCCATTTTTTTCAAGGATGCTAAGAATTTCAAATTTCCTCATTCATTAGGAGTTTTCTTTTTTTCTTTTTTTGACTGGTAATTTACACAAGCACTTAATGGTTCTTGAGGCCATGACCTCACCCTAGAACTAACAAGGGGAAGAAGTGCCAGTTGAGCTAAAGCTCATTGGCTTCAATAGGCATTTCCAATTGATATTCTGCAATTATAATAGTAAGAGCAGGATTCATTCCTGCACAAATGCACAACATTTAAGTGAATTCAATGAATTCATTGGGTTTCATTGTCTCTTATTTCTTCATATACTCACATGCTTAATGAATTCTCCAATAAAGTGGGACTTTACTTTCATGATTTACAATGAGATTTTAAGTGAATTCAATGAATTCATTGGGTTTCATTGTCTCTTATTTCTTCATATACTCACATGCTTAATGAATTCTCCAATAAAGTGGGACTTTACTTTCATGATTTACAATGAGATTCTCGTTTCACTAATCAGTAGCATAGCTTTACATCATTCAGTCCTTATTTGGTCATGTTTAGCCAATAATATTGCCCTCCAAACTCGCTTTTGCCACTTCACCAGCATTATTTAAGAACACAACTTTCTAAACCCAACAATTATAAGTGCACAACTCGGTAGCAGACTTAAGAAATATATGTTCTATTATTGTAAAAACAAAAGGTAGTTATTCAGGCTGGAATAAAATAAAAGCACTAGAAGTTGATAACAA
Source organism: Quercus robur (assembly GCF_932294415.1). Taxonomy (NCBI): domain Eukaryota; kingdom Viridiplantae; phylum Streptophyta; class Magnoliopsida; order Fagales; family Fagaceae; genus Quercus; species Quercus robur. Next base: position 38,207,562 of record NC_065534.1, on the reverse strand, counting down.
ATTGAAATCTTTTTTTTAAAGATTTTTAAGTTAAAATTTGGGCAATTAAGTTGATAATCCCTAGCTTCTTACTGATTTTCAAGATTATTGCAACAGATATTATAATCCATGCGAAAATTCATCTAGCAGATATATAATAAAGATTAAATAACCCACAATGCCCAAAATTAATAAATGTAGCATCTGAAAGTTCATCTAGAATTCTAGATTTAATAATTAAATTCAAAAACACTAGGAGTAAATTAACAAATCAAAGAGGATATCAATTCCAAATCAGAAGAACACTCACTCTCAATGGAAGCAAATCTAATGCAGAAGAGCTCGTCCTTCAATTCACCATCGGCAAAATCGGTAGCATGCCACACACACGATTTCTCGTTGCCGGCGTGTTCCTGCACCGTCATCGTCGGTAGCACTGCAAAAATTTTCACACAGATCAGATTCCAAAACAACAAAAATAAAAGAAGATGCAATACCAAAAAGTAAGAAAGAAAGAAAGTAACATACAGAGATGGTTGGCGCAGATCTTAAGGGTTTTAGATTGTCTCATAACGAGGCGAACCTTGCCGGACTCTTTGTGCTTGAGAAACCTGACAGAACCAGCGCCTCTCTCTTTCCATTGGTTCCCATCTTTATCGAATCGATAAAGTTTAGCTTTGCTGCAAAATCAAAAAACCCTAGATTCAATCAGATCGCGATGAAAAAGAAAGGAAAACCCTAGGAAGAGAGAGAGGAAAGAGAAACGTACAGATCGAGAATGGAAGTTTCATCCTCCTCACCGGTGGTGACGGCGATCTCCTCGAGCTTAACGATCGGAGCAACCTGAGCTCCGGTGTCCTCGTCGTCGTTGGCTGGGGCTTCCCCTTCTTCTCTGTGCTCGTGCTCGGGTTCGGTGCTGGCCATAGCCTTTGGTTTCTGGCTTTGATGTTGTAGAGAATGATTCAAAAACAGCGAGGATTCACAATAAAGCTAAAGAGATTGGGGAATTGAGCTGCTGCAACGGGAAATGAGGGTTTTATAGTGTGAGAGAGAGACAGAGTGTTTTGTGCGTGTAAAATAGTATTGTGTTAAAATTAAAGCGTGAGGTTTACGCTTATAGTGGAAGCTGAGCTGAGCCGAGCCGATCAGAATATTCTCGTCTAGCTTGTTGAAAATTATAGTATTTTTATGACTTATGAGATTCAGCTTGAATCGGCTCCACTGAACTTAATTTTGGGTTTTTATTTGTTTATTTTAAGTTTTCTTCTTTTTACCATTCAATTAAAAAAAGACAAAACGGTCCAAAATTTGCTGACTCAACTCGACCTAACCTCAAAAATATCCAACTTGAACTGGAATTTTTTTACTTGAAGGAAAAAGGGGTTGACCCATGACTTGACCATTTTTTGGAAGTCAATCCGACCCAACCTGGCTAACCCATGACCTAACATGTTTTATTTATTTATTTTTGGGTAAAAATAAATAAATTAAGACTATGACGGCTGTTTCCCAACAACCCTAAACTAATTTGGCTCAAACTTCCAATTTATTTGTATTCTGGGTTGAGTTTAGTCCATAATGGGAGATCCCTAAAGTGATTTTTCCTTGAGTAAACCACTCTCAGTCTCACTTTTCTATTAAGCTATGTCGAACTAAGCTCAACCAAGAAGGGTTTCAAATAGCCGAGCTCCCCTTGAATGTCCAAGCATGAATTCTGTCCCCAAAACTATGTTCTTGCCTTACTCTCATGTACCACTCTCCCAATTTTTGTTCCAACCCCTTTTTCCTATACTCCTCTATCTATTTATACCCTTTTTTGAATGGGGTAGTCATGATGAAGGAATCTCTCATGTGTCAATGGATCCCTTCACCCACAGGACATGAGTGGCTCCCTCAGTCTGGGCTATTGTTCCCCCGTATCAAGTCTCGTGTCAGAGAGGAGGGACCCTCCCTCTGCAATCGAGGTGACCCTCTAGTAACTTGCACTTGATGCTAGATCCCGTGTTTGGTTGGCGGATTCTCCCAAGGCACTATCCCTTTTCCTCGGCACATTCACTTGTGAATATGTATGCCAAGGCGTTCTATTCTCGGATCCTCCCTTTAACTTTCGATCATCATGGACCATTATCGAGTCGAGGTCATCACGGACAAGGCCTATATTAATCTGGATACGGGCCTATAATTCTCGACACCCTACAATATAGCCCTCACGATCCCAACTTCAAACCTTGGAGGTGGGATCGTGGTCACATCTTCGGCACATTAGAGAACGTGTTCACGTGATGTAACTATCACGTCTCAGGGACACCAAGCGTTAGGCCATAAATGTGCCGGATTTGACAACCCAATTTTCCAACACGTGCTTGGCCAACTGTTGCGATCAAAGGCCCTGGTCCTCTATCCATTAGGCTTCTGAGGCACGCAGAGATCAAGGGGCGACATGGGCAATAATTTTTCCCACCCACGCATTTAATTATCTCCCTATAAATACCTCCCATGGTTCTCAAATTTCATTTCTTCTGCTTTTTCTCAAATTTTAATTTAGAACTCTCCTTTTCCAAGCCTTCCTCTCAAACCTTCCTCTTCCCAACAATGCCCCCTCTTCCTATAAGTATCGTCTCCTTCACTCTAGTTTTTCCTCCACCTCTTACTACAATTTATTTCTCCTTTCCCTTTTTTTCGATGGGGTTCGCCAAGCTAGTAAAAAATGATGCCACCGTAGAGACTTTTAAGATCAAGTACCATATCCCTTAGGACAAACTCATTGAGTACTATACCTAGGGGAATATAGAGGACCAAAGGGTGTCTAGGGTGATCTTCATCCCTTTAATGGCCGTAATAGATGGGGGTGTTAGGTTTCCTTTAGATCCTCCCTTGCTTAGCACTCTTAGGTTCTATGGGCTTAGCCCCGACCAATGTCACCCAATTTTTTATAGGATAATCAATTGTGTCAGTAGGTTGAACATGCTATTCAGCTTAAGGCTTACCCAATATGACGTAAACTTTTTGTATAGTTACTGCGATAGCCTCAGCAAAGGCTATTACTTCAAGGTTAGGAATAGCTGAGTTAGGCTTATTTCTTACCTCCCTGATTCCAACAAGAATTCCCAAGGGGGAGTTATAAAAGTAGGAGGGAACTAGCTTGGTAATGAGCTTACATGTTCGACCTCCTCGAGGAAGGCAGGTCGGTGATCCGAGGAAGCTTTGCCATCTATACACAAGCATCTATTTACATATGTAGTCGTACACTTGTTACATTTAATAACTCTTTCTTCTCAGTTGTAATGCTTCAAATTCTCAGTATGCAAAGCCAAACATTGGCTTAGTCGAGGTTCATGACTTAAACAGACTTCTCCAGTCGGAGATCTTCATCCACTCTGACAGGCAACTCTGAGCATCCCACCTAATCCTCGAATATACTCCCTCCTATTCTGGCTTCTAAGATCCCAGGGACGTACTCCGAGACAAACACCCTTTGCTGACCTACATCAATGTTCGCCTAACGGGATTTTTGTTGAAATCATCACAAAATAAAGCTCGAAAAAAGGTCTCACATAGAAGAAAGGAGACATCTCTAGAACCCTTCTCAGATGGTTCGACTAATCTAGTTTTCTAGGCCAAGCTCTGACACTTAGTCGTGACCCCACAAGGAGAAGGAGAGAGAGAAAAGGAAGGAGAAGAAGAAGAAGCCGAAAAGAGAGGAGAGGAAGAAGAACACGAAGTTGAGATAATAGAGATGGTTCAACAATGCGATCTCTAGCTATCTGAATTTGTTCTTGCACCTCGTGTTCCTGTGGGGCAAACTTAGGTAACCCCTCTTTAACCTCCTATAACCACTGCATCTACCACTCACAGGCAGAAGTGGGCAAGGGTGTCTAAAGACTCAGGTGGCCAGTCAAAGATCTTAGCCTCTAGCCAAGCTCCCTTGGCCACAATTATTGCACCAAAGGCCACTCCCATTCGGCCAGTTTCACCTCATTGTGAGAGACCTCGAAAGTGCCTCTCAAAAAAAAGAGAGATTGATTTTGTGTGCTTTTTAGGGCACCTTTCTTTTTGGGTAAGTGGTGTGGAGTCGCCACTTTTTTTATACAAAAAAAATAAGAAAAACTAAATATAAAAATACATGTCTGAATTTTTCATTGAAAAAAAAATACATTTGATAAATTGAAAATTACATGGCTTTGAGTCCTAGTTACAATCTACCAAATAATTACATGGCTTTGAGTCCTAGATACAAACTACCCAAAATAAAAAGTAAAGACAAGGCTTAGATCTACTTATCCAAAGACCTAAATTCAGAGGTTAGGTTACGGAATGGGAAGGTGTTAGGCACCCATTCTGCTCAGACAGAGTCTGGTCTTCTAGACTCTTATAACCTGTATACTCCTTTTATGCATGAGATGAATGATATGGTATATATGACAAAAACTAAATCAAACAAGTTAATTTATGAATGGATCCTCTTTTTTTTTTTTTAAATGTAGATATTTTGTTGTGAGTAAAAATTTATTTTGATTTATAAAAAAATCAAAACTGTTTTTAAGAAATTAAAAAAAAAAAAATAGTTTTAACTTTGCAAAAGATCAAATTTGTGTTGTGATGATAAAAAAAAAAAAGTTTTTTTGATAACAAAAAAGAGTCAGATCTGTTTTATATGTTCAAAAATATGGAAAAGATTTTTTTATGAAGAGAATTTCATTCATAAATAAATTTATGCAACCTGGACTAAACAAAACAAACAACTAACACAACAATACATGATCTCTTTCTTTATTTCAAAATCTGCATGCATTAAAAAAAAAAATCAAATCTGTATCTAAGGAAGATACAAATCAGTTTTTTTGATAAAAAATGTTCAAATTTGCATCTAATGAAGACGCAAACCAGTTTTGATTAAGGAAAATTTAGATCTACATCTAAGGAAGATGCAGATCTGTTTTATTTTGAAGAAAAATTCATATCTACATTTAAGGAAGATGCAGATATGTTTTATTTTGAAGAAAAATTCAGATCTACCTCTAAGGAAGATGCAGATTTGTTTTATTTTGAAGAAAAATTCAGATCTACATTTAAGGAAGATGCATATCTGTTTTATATTAAAGACAAAGAGTTAATTATATGCAAATCTTTAAAACTAAGAAACATATTATAGCAACAATAAAGGAATCAAGAACATATTTTCATAAACAAAATTAACAAGGTAGAATATGAATATTTGAAACAATTAAACATGCATCATCATGATAAGAGAAGCATAAAAACGAAAGGGTTAGAAAGCAACCTCTTGCATGAGCACTCTTCTACTTGAGAGGATGTTTTACAGTTCAAAGAAATTTATGCAATTATTTTTGAAACCTAAAAACCCTAGCTTCCACAGAAAATCAAAGAGGGGATCAGAAAATATAAGCAATTTGATAGCCTAAAAGAGTGCCCCCCAGAGCGTAAAAGTATCTACTGAATTTTGAGATCCATTCCTTATTTATAGAGGCTAGGAGACTCTAAAAAATAGCTCAAACTATTAGGATACGAATCGGGACTCGTCCTTCTACGAAAAGGTCGAAAAGGATGTGCTTATCGTTACCCGAAGGGAGTTGGGCCTTAGCCCTTAAGGGTGTAATTCGGCCCTTTTAAAGTGCTGTTTGGCACTCCAAAAGTGCTGAATGGTACTCTTGGGCACCAAACATACTTTCGTGTTCCGATGCGTTTTAGACTCCCTTTTTAGGTTTTCTTGAGCCGGTCCTTGCACCTAGACGTGTTTTCACCTGTATTCTAAGATTTTTATCTCTTTTCTGGATAATTCAGGCTTTTTTCAAGAATAATTATCTTGTAGGTAAATACCCTAAAATAAATCTTGATAAGGTTCATATTATCCACAATTTTATTGTTATATAATTATCCCTTTATTCCTATACATGCAATCCTATTTTAAACAATAATTATCAACCAATCACAAAATTATTTAATTAATTTTAATTGTTTAACCAGTCAGAATTAATTTAAATTAATCATGCGTAGTCGAATCTACAGACACAATGCATGTTAACCATGCAAACTTGATCATGCGATATCTTTCGATCTGATGGTCCGATTTGGAAACTGGACACACCATTGTGACCGTTAGATTTGAAGATAATTTTTATGATATGCAATGAATGAATTGATGCATGTAATGCAACCATGATTTTTGGTGTACATGGATGGTCATTTCAGCCATCTTCCTTGATTAAATTATGGGTGCAAAATCGAGTGTCTACACTCATCCCAGCACAGGGGTGGCTTTAACTGGCCAAGGGACAGGGGGTTTCCTCTTCTACCCCTCCACTTCATGAGTACCACCACATCTTTACCCTGTGCGACCTACCCCTTCTAGCCGACAAGTCCGTTCGGCGTTGGAGGAAGAAGCTCAACAATATGCGATTCTGGAAGGAGATGGACGATATGGACATCGTCCTTGCATTGAAGTGGCACTCCATAGTGGTAAATGTCCCCTCGACAGCATTTACATGTTTTTGGTTCGTGATTCTGTAATTAACACATTTTTCTCAGATTTTTAGGCCAATTAGGGGGTCCATGTGTTGGAAGAGAGACTTAACAAAACCACCAAAGAGAATCACAAAGAAAAAACTCTTCGGCAAGTTCTAGAGTCCAACATCCAGGACAAGAACCGTGAACTCCACAGCTCTAAGAAAAGATTGGCTACCACAAAGAAGGAGAGAACTTCGGCTGACAGGAAGGTGGAGTGTTTGGAGAAAAAAACTTGAGGAGTTTGACACTAGTTTGGCCTAGGCTCTAAGTGTCACTTCAGCTAAAACCTAGGAGATAGAGGCCATGAAGAAAGAAAAAGAGCAAGAGAGCCAAAAGGACTATGACCTCAACTTCGGGGATGCTAAAAGCTCATTTGACAATGTGATACGGGAAGCTCGGGCGGCGAGTTTCCTAGATGGGTGGGTTTCTTCTTTGAACATCCCCAACATTCCCCTTGATTCTTCGCATAGGGTTCTAGAGAATGTCTCATTGCCCAAGGATATTTTTCCAAAGGAGCAAGCCCTAAAGGGATAGGTCAGCACGGATCAAAATAGTCTCAACTTCGACAAACTTTTCGCCGAGGTGGATGCCCACATAACTGTAGCGGAGAACTTAGTCGTAGTGGAGGATAACCCTCAACCTCTTCTGGCATCTCAGCCTCTTGCTCCCTCGATCCATTCAACCACTGTTGAGGCCAACCCTGTCGTTATCTCTCCTATAGTTAAAGAGAGGCCTAATGTTTAAGTGGCCCCTCGGGAACATTCTTCCTTTTGTTGTGTACCCCCTCCCCCCTTTTATTTTGCTTATGAAAAAAAACAATTTACTGATTTATTCATCAAGTTTTTTACTCGGCACAATCTATTATTTATTTAGTAATTTCCTTTGCTGGTTTATTTATCAAGTCTTTTTAACAAACAAAAATTCTTAGCCGAACACAAATAATATAAGATGGAAGGAGGGCCAAGTCATGGATACATGGATTTTGGGTAAATGAGTAAAACTTTTACCTTTAACATGGTTGATGATCGAAACTGCATTGAACGACATTCCTATACTTAGGCAGTTATTATTTTAAGGTACCCATCCACAATAAGTTATCAAAACTAGGTTTCCACCCGGTCAGTGATTGAGGTCAGGTCAAGGCTAGATTTCTATCCTTGGATGATTTGTCAAAAGATTTCCACCAAGTTGATGATCGGGGTCAGACCAAGGCTAGGTTTCTATTCTTAGTGATTTGCCATCAGGTTTCCACCTAGTCGGTGACCAGGGTTAGGCCGAGGCTAGGTTTCAGTTCTTAGTAAATTTGTCGTAAGGTTTCCACCTAGTCGGTGACTAGGGTCAGGCTAAGGTTAGGTTTCTGTACTTAGATAATTTTTTGCCCAGAGGTTGGAAAGCCTATCTAATTAAAAGAGATAACAATAACATAAAACAAATCTTTACTACATTCACATGCCCAAGAATTAATTTACATAACTTAATTATACCAAGGCTAATAAAAGTATTTCTTAAGATTATTGACATTCCACGGTTGGGGAAGCGGCCTTTCCTCCAAGTCTTCCAAGTAGTAAGCCTTAGTGCCTGCCATTGAAGTTATTCTGTATGGACCCTCCCAATTCGAGGTGAGTTTTCCCCAGCTTGGATCTTTTGTATTCCCCAGTACATTTTGCAAGACTAGATCGCCGGCAACGAATTCTCGTGGTCTGACATTCCAATTCTATCCTCGTGATAACTTCTGCTGATAATCCGCCAGTCAAATAGACATTATCTCTCTAGTCTCTTCCACAAAATCTAATCACTCAGTCATTAACCATTTATTCTCCTTTGGCAAGAAATTCACGATCATCATGGTCGGCAAACTGACTTCCAAAGGTATTACGGCCTCAGTCCCATAGGCCATGGAAAACGGGATCTCAGTCTGGATCTTCTTGGAGTAGTTCGGTAAGCCCACAATACATTGGCTAGTTCCTCTACCTATCTCCCCTTGGACTTTTCTAACCTCTTCTTCAACCCGCTAACAATGGTCTTGTTAGTTGCTTTGGCCTGCCCATTGCCCTAAGGGTAAGCCGGTATGTAGTATCTAATCTTAAACCCGAGTTAGCTGCAATATTTTCTGAAAGCTTTACTATCGAACTACAAGCCATTATCAGATATAAGTGCTTCCGACACACTAAATCGAGTTACAATGTTCTTCCACACAAACTTCTTTACGTCAACATCTCAGATGTTCACTAATGCTTTAACCTCCACCTATTTGGTAAAACAATCCTTTACAACTATTATAAACCTTCTATTTCCAATGGCTCTCAAGAAGGGACCCACAATATCTAACCTCCACTGCGCAAATGGCCAAGGACTGGATATTGGGTTCAGAACTCCTCCTAGTTGATGGATGTTACTTTTGAAATTGATTGCATCTTTTGACAAACTCTGTGGCATTCCTCTACATGTACAGCCACCAATACCCCCGGGTCATGGCATGGTGAGCCAAGGACCAACCTCTCGTATGACTCCCACAAATCCTTTCATGCAGCTCGCTGAGGAGTTCATCAACGGTCTTTTCGGCCGATAACCAATACCTAGAGTACTTCTTTCTAATATTCTAGGCATCCTTCTTGTCTTCGAGATGAGTTCCATTGGAGATGAATGAAACAATAAGGTCCATCCAATTGGGGGAAACGGCCATGGCCGAGATGCGGCTATCCTCTCGGTGACCAATGCTGGGGAATTCTATGGACTTTACTGAAATGATCAGAGGCATAGACATACTAAAGGATGAAGCCAAGGTTGCCAAAAAGACCGCGTGGCTGTTTTCTCCCCAAGAAATATGGATGACAATCACCAAATCGAATTGGGCTTATGTGGGCACAAGCAGTTTTTGGAGTCACCACCTAGTTTTTGCAATGATCTAGGAATCATATATATAGCGTCCTCTTGAGGAAGGAACATTGATCTTATTACTTGAGATATGGGTTCGGAGTTTAGGTATGCTCTTGGGAAGGTGTTAGGCACCCAAGATCTCCCAATCCTAAGGTTAGCCTCCCATCATTGTGTCTTATGTTTTAACCTCATTAAAAACATTTTCAATATTTATATCTATACTCACACACACTAGCATACATCTAAGCATACAACATGGCATCATCATCCCAAAACGACATATCATATCTATCCATAAAGCAATAAGGAGCCAAACCCACACCCAAATAAATAAACCCTAGCATACATCTAACATGTGAAACCCTATCATACATGTTAAACAAAGTAGCAACCAATCATGGTAGCAAGCAACATCACATTATTAAATAAGAGCATGACATACTCATCAAGAAAAGAGTAAATCAACCAAACGCATGTTCAGATGAATGCATGACTTACCTTGCAGCACCTCAGCACCTATGGCTTCATGAATGGGCATGTGAATGCATGTTCATGGCATCAAAGCAAGAAACAAGCATAAAACTCTAATCTAGGCATGTTAAAGACGAACAAGCATGTGAAAAAAGGCTTAAGCGGCATAAACATGTGAAAAAAGGCTTAAGTGGCACAAACATGTGAAAACAGAAGCAACAAACAAATAAAATTAAGGTTTCTGACAGTGGCTTGCGCACGCAAGAACAAGCCTACGTGCGCATAATCAAGCCTGCATACACAGGAAAGATTATGCGTACACAATCTCTTACCCAGAAAACCTAAAAACAGAGCAGAACTTTAAAATGAAAATCAAACAACCTAACATGCATAAAACATGAAAAGAACTATAAAACTAACCTAAACAGGCATACACAAACATAAGCTACGCAGAAAACAAGATTAAAACACAAAAAGAAAAGTAGAAAAGAAAAAGAAATAAAAAGAAAGGGTTGGCCTCAATACCTCAAATAAGAAACTTTACAAGCTTGATTTTGATCGTTCCCCTCAATCAAATCGATCACAAATCATTAAACAAGCAATTAGAAATCTTAAACTTAAAGGATTGGGGCCAAAAAATGTCTCAATCAAATAAAATTGACTTGAAGGTGTTTTGTGAAAAACTCCCTTTTGATTCACTATATTCTAATGAATCTTTCGTTTTTCCCGTGGAATTTCTGTGTGTTTTGAAAATGTACCATGTAAGGCTTTTTATAGTGGAAAAAATGGGGTTTGGAACAGCTCTCAGACAATGTGAGATTCACTCCAAACCTCAGTCATTATTGCAGAAAACTTGCATTTTTTAGGCTTCTGAAACCCTAGCTGCGTACACATGCTTTGGCTTGCGTAACGGCGCATGCAAGCTACTGCCCACGTACGTGGGCCGAGAGCCACCTTGGTCTTTTTATTTCCAAAAATAGATTTTTGCTCATTTAGAAGTTATATTTTCCATTTTAATACTCCTCAAGTCAATTTGATATCTGATTGGTTCTAAACTGGCCTTGGGCTTTAGAGTTTGAGCATCATTGGGGAACGGGGGCTTAAGTCGTAAGGGGTACAAAATGCGGTGTTTACAGCTTGCATTAATCTGACTAACATCAAATATTCTGACATTCTCAGGTCTTTCACCCCAAAATCCCCTCGGAATTGGTTAACCACCAAATGTGAATCCAAATAAACCTCTACTTCGATGGCTTCCATCTTCATGGCTGCTGAAATCCCACCACTAAGGGTTCGTTGTTTGAGGCTTAGAAAGCCAACCTTAAGGAGTGCTCCACCCTGATGCCTTCAGGTGACTCTAACACTACTTCGACACTAAAGCACCGGACATTCTAAGCTCCATCCACATATATCTTCCATGGCCGAGTCAGTATCTGATGTACACCACATGCACCTCTACTCGCCGGTGTAAACTCAACAACGAAGTCAGCTAGAACCTACCCTTTAATCACGCTTCTCGACCTGTATCTGATACCAAAGGACCCTAAGTTTGTCCCCCACTTAGCTATTCTTCTTGTAAAGTATGATCTTATTAACAGGGCCTTTATAGGGTGTTCAGTCAAAACATACATTGTGTGGGCCTAGAAATAGTGTGGAAGTCCTTGTAGCATGAATCAAGGCTAGAGCTATTTTCTCCAAAGGTAGGTGCCGAGTTTCTGAATCGACCAATGTTTTGTTTATGTAATACATCAACTTTTGCATGCTGTCGTGGACACCGCCAACTACATAAATAGGTCTTCACCAGGCTCGAGGCTGGATAAGATCAAGGGGCTAGCCAGGTAGAGCTTCAAACTTTGGAAAGCATTGTTACATTCCTCGGTCCAATGGAAACCCTTCCACTTTTTCAATATTTGGAAAAAAGGTTGGCATCTATCGACCAACTTGGATACAAACAGGTTTAGAGTTGCAATCATTCCTACAAGTTTTTGCACTTCTTTTGGGTTCCTCGGAAAACTGAGGTGTTGGATTGCACTAATCTGTTCGGGGTTAACTTCTATTTATTGGCAAGTGATCATGTACCCCAAGAATTTCTTGGAACCTACCCCGAACACACCCTTCGACGCGTTAAGGTGTAATCTGTGATGCCTCATAATCTCAAATACCTTAGTTAAGTTCAGGAGATGGTCCTCTGCCTTTTTACTCTTGCTCACCATGTCATCAATGGACACCTCCACCGTTTTTCCAATCTGAAGCCTAAACATCTAGGTAACCATTTGCTGATAGGTAGCCTCGGCGTTTTTCAAGCCAAAAGGCGTGATCGTGTAATGGTAGTTCCCTTCAAGAGAAATGAAAGATGTCTTTTCTTGATCCTCTAGGGCCAAAACAATTTGGTGATATCCCTAGAAGGCATCCAAAAAACTCATTCTCGAATTGCCATATGTGACATCTACCAATTGATCTATCTTGGGGATAGGGAAGAACATGTTGGCCAACCAGTTTGGGAAGAACACTTCTTTTATAGCCCCGACCTGCTTCAATTTCTCCACCTCCTCTTTCATGACTGTGAAAGACTAGGAAAATTAGGCCTCTCAAAAAAGATAGATTTTTGTGTGCTTTTTAGGGTCCCTCTTTTTTTGGGCAAGTGGTGTGGAGTCACCACTTATTTTTTATACCAAAAATAAGAAAACTAAATACAACATGACTAAATAGCATCCTTTCATTGATTGAATAAAAAATTACATAATTTAAAATTTGAAAATTACATGGCTTTGGGTCCTAGTTACAATCTACCAAAAATACATGGCTTTTGGTCCTACTTACATTCTACCCTAAATAAATAAATAAAACAAAGACAAGGCTTAGAGCTACCTATCCAAAAGAACTAGATTCAGAGGCTAGGTTACAAAATGGGAAGGTGTTAGGCACCCATTCCACCCAGACAGAGTCCGGTCTTCTAGACTCTTGTGACCTATGTACCCTTTATGCATGCTATGAATGATATGTTGAACATGTGAAATAAAAATTAAATCACATAAATCTATTTATGAATTCATTCTTTTCTTTGTTTTAAAAAAATTTAGATCTGTTTTAGTGATAAAAAAAATTGATTTTAATTTGTCAAAAGTGCTAGATCTGTTTTGTAATATGTTGAAAAAATGGTTTTTGGAGATAAAAATTCAAATCTATTTTTCATTACATAAAACAAAGTCTTTTGATTTGAAAAATATCAAATCTATTTTTAAGAACTTAGAAAAAATGGTTTTTGATTTATAAAAGATCAGATTTGTTTTTGAGAATTAAAAAGATGGTTTTTTTTTTTTTTATGACAGAAAATCTAGATCTGTTTTTATATGTTTAAAAAATGAAAAATGATTTTTATATGAAGAGAATTTTACTCACAACATAAATTTATGCATTATGAACTATGAAACAACCAAAACAAAAATAACCATAAACACAATCATACATAATCTTTTTCTTTGTTTCAAAATCTACATATGTTTTAAAAAATCAGATCTACATCTATAATAAATATAGATCAGTCTTTGATTTGAGAAAAATTCAAATCTACATCTAAGAAAGATGCAGATCCATTTTTTATTAAGAAAAATTCATATCTACATCTAAGAAAGATGTAGATCTGTTTTTTGATTAAGAAAAATTTAGATCTACATCTAAGAAAGATGCAGATCCGTTTTTATTTTAAGAAAAATTCAAATCTACATCTAGGAAAGATGTAGATCTGTTTTTGATTTCAACATAAAAAAGATAATTGAAATTAAGAAAGAGATTGTAACAATTATATACAAGAAATTCAAGATCATGCTTTAAACAAAACAATAGTTAATCAATCATGTTATGAAAAAAAAACATGCATCATCATAAACAAGAAGCATAAAAAAGAATAGGGTGATTGAAAACAACATCTTGCATGAGCACTCCTTGTTCTTGAGAGGATGTTTTAGGGTTCAAAGAAACTTATTCAATTATCTTTGAAACCTAAAAACCCTAATTTTAGTAGCAAATATCAGAGAAGATCAGCAAATATCAACAATTTGAGAGTCTCAAAATGTATTTCTCTCATAGCGTAACAAAAAAAAAAGGTGCTGAATTATGAGATTCAGTCTTTATTTATAGAGACCAAAAGACTCTAAAAAATAGGCACGGACGATTAGGATGTGAATTCGGACACATCCTTCCGCAAAAAGGTCGAAAAGGGTGTTCCTTATTGTCACCCGAAGGGAGTTGGGCCAAAGCCCAAAAGGGGACCATTCGGCCCTTTTAAAGTGCCGAATGGTGCTCTTGGATGCCGAACGTTCTTCTGTGTTTAGTTGCGTTTTGGGCTCTCTTTTAGGGTTTTTTTATCCGGTCCTTGTACCTAGATGTGTTTTCATGCTTAGTCTATGATTTTTATCTCTTTTCTGGATAATTCAGGCTTTTTCAAGAATAATTATCTTATAGACAAATACCCTAAAATAAATATTGATAAAGTTCAGATTATCCACAATTTTATTGTTAACCAATCATTCCTTTTATTCCTATGCATGCAATCCTATTTTAAACACTAATTATCAACCAATCACAAAATTATTTAATTAATTTTAATTATTTAACCAATTAGAATTAATTTAAATTAATCGTGCGGTCGACTCTACCTAAACACAATGCATGCTGACCGTGCAAACTTGATTATGCGATATCTTTTGATCTGATGGTCCAATTTGAAACCAAACATACCATTGTGATCACTAAAATCTCAAGATCATTTTTATGATATGCCATGAATGAATTGATGCATGTAATGCAAGAACAAATTGATGTATGTAATGCAAGAACAAATCAATGCATGTAATGCGATCATGATTTTTGGGGTACATGAATGATCATTCAAGTCATTCTCCTTGATTAAATCATGGGTACAAAATCGAGTGTCTACACCGACTTCCATGTGGGGTTTGGCCAACTTCCTCGACTTCTATTTCTTGGGCGGATACAACGGATCCATGTTTAACCTGTGTACTATAAAATTTAGGTCTACTCCTGGGACCTTGTATGGACTCCATACAAAAATGTCTAAATTCCGAACCGGTACTAAAAAAAGCTCCACTCTATCTCTTGTTGGAAGGCTCTTACCTACCTAGAAATATCTGTCAAGTTCGAGGAGAATGTGGATTTTATCCAACTCTTCGGCCCTGTCAGCCAGTGTAATGCTTGGGGCCCTGTAATTTCTATAAGGGGGCTAACTCGATCTACTCCCTCTGCTTGCCCTTATGAGTGATCCCGACTACCAAGCATTGCCGAGCTACGTTCTAATCCCTTCTCACCATTATTATCCCCTATTCGGTAAGGAATTTCACTTTCAAGTGCAACGTGGATGGCACAGCCCCCATTGCATGAATCCACAGCTGCGCCAAAATTTCTATGTATGGAGAGAAAACATGGACTACAATGAAGTTTACCATCACCTCCTTTCCTTTTGTGATTATGTGGAGCTTGATCTAACCCGTAAGTATTACCATCTTCTTGTCGAACCCTAGCAAAGGCATATCATACTTGGTGAGGTCTTCACTTTTCAGCCCTAGTCCTTTATACAAGTCGGGATACATGATCTCTGCCCTGCTCCCTTGGTCGATCATAACTCTTTTCAAAAGAAAACCTCCAATCTTGAGGGTTACGACTAATATTTCATCATGCATTTGGATCGTTCCCTCAAGCTCATTGTCATCAAATGCTATTTTTTTCTTACTCATCCTTAGTTTCTTCTCGGGACAGTCGGTCGGTTGGCTCTGACTCATGTCAAGGTGTAATGCTGAGTACCTCCCTTCGTTGGCTAATGTTAACTCCTACGTTCGGGGCAATGTGTATGACCTCAATTATACCAAGGGGAGGAGGCATTACTCCTCCTCGGCTACTTGATGCTTATCCTAATGCTCCAGCCCCTATGCTAACCACATACTCCCTCAACTGGTAGCCTTGACCAACTGTTCTAAATAATCTTTGAATGTTTTACATTGCTCAGTTGTGTGCCCCTTGTCTCGGTGGTAAGTTCAGTACAAACACCGATTCCTCCTAGTTGAATCTCCGTTCATTTTCCCGACCAATGGAAAAAGGATTCTTTCTTAATCTTCTCCAAGATTCTATGCACAAGTTCCTTAAATGCAACATTTACACCCACTGTTCTGCTGATGGGAAGTTTGCCCCCCTGTCTCCCTTATGGGCCTTTGTTAAAAACCTCCCACCTGAGCCTCTCTTTGGTCATGAAATGTGGTTAGAGCTTTCCCTCTATTTTGTAGCCTTTCATCTTCAAACCTCTTATGTTCCTCTATGCGCCTCATTAGCTGGTGCATGTTCTCGGAGGATTGCATGGTCAAAGATTCCCTAAGCTTGAAGTCATAAGGAAGCCCTAATTTAAAAGTGCTTGTGGGCACCTGTTCGTTACTTCCTTCAATTTCATTTTACAGTTTCCAGTACCTATCAAAATAAGATCGGAGAGTTTCCCCACTCCCCATTGTCATGGACAACAACATGTCAATAAGCTGTGGTACTCGACTGTATGTCACGAACCTTGCTCTAAAGGCTTGGATTAGTTCTCCAAAGTTGTGGATGGAGCCCTTCTCTAACCCATTGAACCATCTTATTGCCATGGGGTTGAGATTGCATGGGAACACCTTACATAACAGCCCATCATTTTAGGAATAAAAGGCTATAAGCTAGGTGAAATGACTTACGTGCTCCACCGGATCCGTCTTCCCGCTATAGTTGGTAAACGTGGGAGGAATGAAGTGCCGGGGCAACTCGGTTTATTCAAACTCTTCGAAAAACAGGGATTGGGATATCTTTCGTAGCGCTTGGCTCATCACGTCCAGGGCCGCGTTAGGGTGGCCTTCCCTATCCCTTCTCGGCAATCTTGGGTTTCGGTCCCTTGTTGCAACCGATCTTTCCTGAGATAGCCTAAAAGGGCCTCGGTGTTATGATCTTCCCATATAGCTACTTCCCAAGCTACAGTCGTGAGGAGGCCTTTCATTGGGTCTTCCTTAGCATCTCCTCTTGGCTTCCAATTCTAGTTCTCTGACTTGATAACGTAGATCTTCCAATTCACAGTCCCTATCACTTTAGTACGATTCTTCTGGCATGTACAAGACAACTTGCTCTCCTTTAGACGACATTGCATGTGAGTCATCTCAAACCTCACGACTATCATGACTATGGCATTCCCTTCTACACTCCTGTTACACCAACCTAAGGGCTTAAGACGACTCCCTGGATCGGTTGTCTCTGGTTCCTACAAAACCTTCGCTTGTATGTTGTTCCCCCATGGAGCTGTTACTTTAAACACTCCTAGACCTTCTGCTTGGTAGGCTTTCCCCACAGATGGCACTAATTGTGGCGACTATTTCCCAACAACCCTGGATTGATTGGGCTTAGGCCTCCAATTTATTTGTATTCTGGGTTGGGTATAGCCCACAATGGGAGATACCTGAAGTGATTTTTCCTTGAGTAAACCACCCCTAGTCCCACTTTTATATTAACCTACGTCAAACTAAGCTTAACCAAGAAGGGTTTCAAATAGCCAAGCTCCCCTCGAATGCCCGAGTATAACTTCTATCCCTAAAACTTTGTTCTCGCCTTACTCTCGTGTATCACTCTCCTGATTTTTGTTTCAATCCATTTTTCCTAGACTTTTCTCTCTATTTATACCCTTCTTTAAGTAGGGTAGTCATGATGAAGGAATCTCTCGTGTGTCAGTGGGTCCCTCCACTCATAGGACGTGATGGCTCCTTCAATCTAGGCTACTGCTCTCCTGTATCAAATCTCATGTCAAAGAGGGGGGACCCTCCCTTTGTAGTCAAGGTGACCCTCTAGTAAGTTGCACCTAACACCGGATCCCATGTTCGGTTGGCAGATTCTCCTAAGGCACTATCCCAGTTCCTCGGTACATTCACTTGTGAATACATAGGCCAAGGTGTTCTATTCTTAGTTCCTCCCTTTAACTCTTGGTAGGGATGAGTAGACTGATACCAGAGCCGACCCAGCCAACCCAACCGTACCACCTCTAGCACCGACTGACTGAGCCAAGGCAGGCAATCGGATGGAGAATCCCGCTCTGACATCAATGCGGTGCTGCCATCGGAACAGCAACTCTAAACCGAGACTGTGGCCAAATCGAACCGATACAGGATCTGTCGTTCTTTTATTTTTATTTTTTTATGAAGCTAATAAAATGACGTTGTATGTATGGGTGTTATTAAAAAAAAAAAACAAAAACAAAAACAAAACAAAACAAAAAAACAAAAAACAAAAAAACAAAAAAACAAAACAGTGCGTTTTATGCTAGGTTTTTAGATTCTCAGGGGTATATAAGTTCATATTTTGCTCTCCGTATCTTTTAACTCTCTCTCGCTCTCGCCTCTCGAGTCTCGCCTGACGTAAAACAACAGTAAGCTTCTTCGTGTTTTCAGTTTTGTTTGTCTTCGTGTTCTACTGTTTTTTTCCTTTTCATTTGTTTAGGAAAGCTGAAAGCATGAATGATCGTATTTAAGTTGGTTTGAAACTTTGAATGTTTGATTAAGTTTGGCTGTTTGGGAAAGCATGATTTATATGTTAAGTGTTAACCTCGAGACTCACTGAGTCATTGTACCAAAACTTCCTTTGCCTACACAATTCCCTTTAACTCAAGAAAGTAGAAACCATGGTTATTTGTTTGAGTAAGCTTGTGTGACTGTGTCTGTGTCTTTCTATTTTGTGGGGGGTCCAACTCCGAGTAGCTGCTTACATATATAAATATAATATTATATTAAGGTTGGATGCTTACATATATAATATTAAGTATTAACTATTAAGGTTAGCTGTTTGTAGCTGCTTACATATATAATAATATAATATTAACTATTAAGGTTGGCTGTTTGTATTGTAGCTGCTTACATATATAATATTATATATACACCGATGCTTACATATATAATATTAAGGTTGTGATTTACTGATTTTTATATAAAACTTTAATAGTGGACTGTAAACTGCTGGAAAGACTATTATAGTATATAGTCTAATAAGTATCCGGTTAGCCCCCAAAAAAAATAATATAATATAAAATAACTATGTCATTAGTCTATGTTGTTACTTTAGTAAGTTTATAGTAACAGTGTAAACTATGTCTTAACTATGTCAATAGTCTTAGTTGTTACTTTAGTAAGTTTATAGTAACTATTAGTCTACTAAGTACTAACCTTTTTTTTTACCCTTTCAGCATTTTAATTTTTGAGGGAGACAGAGATTGAGAGAGTTCACGCTTTCAATCATTCACGGAGAGGTAATCACTAATCACTCACTATATTCAGCATTTTGATTTTAAATTTTTAGTACTTAGTAACAACTGCTTTAAGTTTATATATATATAATTAGCTTTTATTTTATATTTATATTGGGAACAATATAATAAATCCCTTGTTAATATTAATGACATGAATTGTTGAGTAATGACTAATGATTGTTAATTTGTTAGTTTGTTATTGTTGTAACTAAACTGATTAATTATATTTTGATATTGTTGTGAAACTTTGTTTTTTTGTTGGTTGAAAATTTTTTTATTAGATGGATGTCGATGCTCCATTTGGATTTGATGCACTTGGGGACCCTAACCCACCTCCTCCTAGTCCTGGTAGTGCTAAACCTAACCCACCTAAACCTGCAGCACCAATTGGACTTGGTGCATCACTTCCCTCACTATCACCTAAACAAGGTGGTAAGGACCCATCTATAGTATGACAACACTTCATTAAGATGGCGGGTTTTGATCCCAATAATCCTAGGTCTCAGTGCAAGTATTGTAAAAATCAATATAAATGTCATGGTAAGAAAAATGGTACTTCGGGCATGTTGCAACACATGAAGGTATGTAAGAAGTGGCCTTTTCCTCGTGATGATAAGCAAAAAACTTTGTCTTTCCAAGCTAATAGAGAAGGGGAAAGTGGTTCAAATGTGTTAGTGGTTGCTAATTATAGTGAAGAGAGGATAAGGTTGGCATTGGCAAGGATGATTGTCATTGATGAATTGCCTTTTAAATTTGTGGAGCATCAAGGCTTTCAAGAATTTATGGAAATAGTTGAGCCTAGGTTTCCTATTCCCCATCGCACTACCATTGCAAGGGCTTGTATGAAGATTTAGTCTAGTGAGGTGGATGTTTTGAGAAGGGCTTTTGTTGGGCAACGGGTTTGTGTGACAATGGATACTTGGACATCCATACAAAACTTGAACTACATGGTAGTCACCGCACACTTCATTGATGGGGATTGGACTTACCAAAAGAAAATCTTGAACTTTTGCCCTATAACTAATCACAAAGGGGACACCATAGGTAGAGCGGTTGAGTCATGTTTGTTGAAGTGGGGTATAGACCGGTTGTTTACAATTACCACGAACAATGCTAATTCTAATGATGTGGCAATTGATTATGTGAAGAAGAATACAAAAGAAAGAGATAGTAGTATATTGGGTGGTGAGTTCATGCATATGCGTTATTGTACGCATATCTTGAATTTGATAGTGCAAAGTGGGTTGAAGTTCATTTATGAATCAATTGCCAAAGTTCGGAATGCGGTGCGATGTGTGAGAGCCTCTCCCGCAAGGTTTGAGAAGTTTCAAGAATGTGTTGAAAATGAGAAAATCAAAGCCTTATGTGCACTCTAATATGCACAATTGCACACTTTGTAATTATTTATTTCTTCTCAATAAAAATAGTATTCCTACCACCAATATAATTCCACCACGTTCAGTATTTGATCTCATCCTCTTAAAATTCCACGTTCAGTATTCCTACCACCAACAAAATTTGAGTATAAATTTATTTACTAGTTATACAATTATTTAATTTGTTTTTAGAGAACTATCAAATGACTCAAATCTAAAATGAAGGAGTAGACTAATCTCAAAGCTTAATAGAGAAGATGGTCTGAAGCACAACTAAGAAGCTTTAAAGACAAAATCATTTTCCATCATTTTTTTTAGAGAGACAAAGAGAGGGAGTGATCTTTCAGCATTTGAGTGTGAGAAATTAATGAGTTCTATACTCTTAAACTGAGAAAAAAATGAACAATCATTATCACATCCAATTAAAAGATTTTTCTTCTGGTTTTTCTTTGATAAAAAATTTATTTTTTAATTTATTGGCTAATATTTGGGGTTTTTTTAATTAATACTCTCATTGCTACATGAATATATCTATTAGATAAAATTTAGGGTTCTTTTGTTTTTTTTTTTTTTTAAATTTGGATCCAATTTGCCTCATACCTTCAGCGGCGCATTCCTCATAAAATCCCACTCAATCCCGAGTTTCATGGAATGCTCCAAACACAATCCAAAATCTTAACCTTGCTCCTCAAGTAGTCCCCCCCTCTTATAAAAAGTCTAGACTAGAAATTTGTTTCTCATAACAATCACAAATTCACTGCACAATCAGAATCAAACCAGATCTCTATCTCTCTTCTCCTCAAATCTCAACCAAAAGCAGTCTCACTCATGCTTCCTAAACCCTATTAATGGTCGCCTCTGATTCCCTACTTCTTGGTCCACCAAATATCTACACAGCCATGGACGCCGTCCAATCCTTTGTAAAAACCGTAAATCTCTCAAACGAACAAGAACAACCCACCCTCGACTTCACAGAAAATTGTTCCTTGACCTACACAGCAACTAAAAACCCTTGCCTCGACTTCTTTTTCCATGTAGTCACGTCCACATCATCTAAAGAAACCGTCGAACGTGTCCACAAAGCCTGGTCCCACGACCCCCTCACCACACTCAAACTCATCTCTAACCTCCGTAGCATACGTGGTACCGAAAAATCCGATAAGGAACGATTCTATACGACGGTGCTTTGGCTCCATAAACACCACCCCAAAACCCTAGCCCTCAATGCCAGAACTTTCACCGAGTTTGGTTACTTCAAAGACCTCCTCGAAATTCTATACCACATTTTAAAGGGCGAGTCGGTACGCGAAACTGCAAAGAGGGAATGGAACACAAGAAAAGGATCCAAAGGCAAGGGCGTAATGCGAGCGATGCATTTTCACGAGAGAAAACGCACCGCAAAGCAACCGATAAGAAGAATAATAATAAGGATAAGATTGCGAAGTTGCCCAAGGAGTTGAGGGTTCAAAAACATTTCGCTAAACACAATCATGAAAGAGAGCAAGCGAGGTCATTGAGGAATCATAAAGTATTGGATAAGGTGAAGAAAGCCTTCGAGAGGTACAACCGAGACCCAGTTTATCGGTTCTTACACGACACCGTTTCAGACGTTTTTACTAAGATGTTGAAGGCGGATATGCAAGCTTTGAATGCCAGAAAGCTTAAAGAAATCAGTCTCGCAGCCAAATGGTGCCCTACGATAGACTCAACATACGACAAGTAATTGTTGATATGTGAGAGCATTGCACGCCGAGTTTTTCCCTAAAGAGTCTAACCCAGAATATTAAACCCTAGAAGAAGCTCATTATGCTTATAGGATTCGATACCGGTTGAGGAAGCAAGTTCTGGTACCACTACATAAGGTTCTAGAAATCCCAGAGGTGTACATGAGTGCTAATATGTGGGAAACCCTACCTTACAATCGTGTACCCTCATTGGCAATGAAGAACTACAAGTCTCACTTTCTCAGGCACGACAACAATCGGTTCCACGAGTACCTCAATGACGTGAAGCGTGGGGATTTGACAATCGCGGCAGGCGCGTTGCTCCCACACGAGATTATCGAGTCATTAAAGGATAGCGATGGAGGAGAGGTGGCTGAGCTTCAGTGGAAGAGAATGGTGGACGACTTGTCGAAGAAGGGCAAGCTAAGTAATTGCATTGCGATTTGCGACGTGTCAGGGAGTATGTCTGGTAAGCCTATGGAGGTCTGTGTGGCTCTAGGGTTGATGATCTCGAAGCTTAGTGAGGACCCGTGGAAAGGCCAAGTCATAACATTTGATGATAACCCTAAAATTCAAAGGATTCAAGGAGAAAGTCTCTATGAGAAGACTAGTTTTATAAGAGAAATGGAATGGGGTGGGAGTACAAACTTTCAGAGAGTGTTTGATGAGATTCTCCAAGTGGCAGTTAAAGCAAACTTGAGCGAGGACCAACTTATACAGAAAGTGTTTGTTTTCAGTGATATGGAGTTTAATGAAGCATCTGGGCAATATTATGGTTATGATTCTGAGTCGGAGTCGGAGTCGAAGAGCGGAGAGGAAAGGCAGGAAGAGAGAGAGGCTAGGCTAAGAAGGTCGAGGTGGGAAACAGACTATGAGGTTATACAGAGAAAGTTTAGGGAGAAGGGGTACAATAAGGTGCCTGAGATTGTGTTTTGGAACCTTAGGGACTCCGAGGCCACGCCCATTCCTTTCGATCAGGGTAGGGTGGCCCTTGTGAGTGGGTTCTCTAAAAATTTGGTGAAGTTGTTCTTGGAAAATGATGGGATTATCAACCCTATGACTGTTATGCACCAAGCCATCACTAGAAAGATGTACGAGAAGCTCGTTGTCTATGATTGATGAATGTCCAAATTTAATGTTTGTTTTAATTTTGACTACTTCAGTACCTCCTTTTTCTGATCTTCCTTATGATATGTGATTGTTGAAATGCCCCCGTGTCCCTCTGTCTGTTCCTTTTAAATATGAGGTAGCTTCATTACTTGATTTACTTGTTAGATGTTTTACTTGATTTTCATTTAAGCATTTCTGTTGTAGACATTTATGTACTATTTAGTTATGTTTATGCAATAGACTCTTTATTTAGTGTGCTAACAATTAACTACAGTTTTACTAGATCTTCGGTGATGTTCTTTCTTGAAATCGTGATGAGATGAAATCATGTCTTCATCTCATCACGATTTCATTTCAACAAAATAAAAAAGTGTGTAACAGCTTTTATCTTTTCATTATGTGGCTGTTTTGGTTTCTTGAAATACTTAAAAACTATGAGCTCGTTTGGTAAGAGGTTTCTAGTAACGTTGTTTAAATGTTGTGAAAATACGTGTGAGTGAAAAAGTATTGTGAAAATACGTATATTATTGTTTAAACAACAATACCAAACATACCCTATGTTTTCTAACGCTATTTTAAAGCTAGGCTAAGAAACCCTTATGATTTTGGGCCATATGTTGATTTGGTTTTGGAGAATTACTATGGAGATACTATGTTGATTACTTACAACAGGTCACAACTGATACAAGTGGCCTTGTAATTAAGAATTAATTGCTTTTTTGTCTTAATTCTTAAAGTGGATTGGTTTGATTCTTAAGTTGTAGTTCTTATACTTAAGCTAGGTTATCTTTTTCTTTTTCTTTTTCTTTTTCTTTTTTAATTGCTCCTATTTTACGCTCTGTTTATTTTGAAGTAAAAGAAAATATTTTACACACTTTACTATGTTTTTTTATGTAAAATATGGTTAATTGTAAAATATTTTCTAGTCAAAGTGTAAAATCAGGCCAACCAAGTGTAAAATATTTTACAAAAGTCACTCACTTGTCTCTTCCTACTGTTTCGATATGGTGTCCTTTCTCAATATTAGAGCAGAGTTTATCTACCACAAACTAGACCACCAACCACCGATCCACTTCCAGATGCCACTCATCACCGGCCATCAATCCACTCGTCAGTGCCACTCATCACTGACTGCATCTCCACCGCCGTCAACACCACCCACCGATTCACCTCCTTGAGTTTTCTTTTTTCGTTATCCTCCATCGTCGTTTTCAACCCCACTATTTCTTGGCCACCTCCATCGTCACCGATTCATGCTTCTAATCTCAGTTTTGGTTTCCCCCCCCCCCCCCCCTTTTACTGCTGCGTGGCTTTACCGATTTGGGTTTTTGGATGGTTTATGGGTCATGGGTGGCTGGGTTTGTGGGTTGTGGTGGATGGCTGGGATGTTTTGTGGGTCTTGGTGGTGGCTGGGTTATGGGTTTTGGTGGGTAGCTGATATGGTTTGTGGTGGTGACCGTTGTGGGTTGTAGTGGGTGGTTGGCCATCATCTTCTTCTTCTTCTTCTTCTTCTTCTTCTTTTTTTTTCAATAGGTGGATTTAAGTGGTCAGTGTGCTAGGTTTAAACCACTACAATGGTTGTTTGGGTGGCTGGTGTATTGATGGTGGGTTGGTTTTTACTTTTTACTGATTTGGTGGTGGTTACTTGGATTTGGTGGGTTGTGAGATTAGGAAACTTTTTTCATTTTATGTTTCTTGTCATTTTCATGTAAACAATCAAACACTACCTAATGAAAATATTTTCAGTAAAATATTTTTTATATAAAATATTTTACATTTGAAAATATTTTTCTTCGAAACAAACAAAACTTAATTATCATCCAGAGAAAATGTGTTACTGTGTACAACAACTAAATATAAATATCGTGACTAAACGATTTTAAACTCTATGCAACAATCATTACTCTTATGAAAATTGAAAATATGCCACCAAAAGTTGTTACGTTTGATTACTTTGCGCATAACAGCCACATGGTTATGAGAACGATCTTGAATAAGCATATGGATATGGAGAATTAGAATGTTGCAGTCTACTTTCTAATTGCGTTGTAAAATTTATGTTTTTGTATAAAGAGAATTAAAATATCAAAGGTGCCACATTTTCAATAAGCCAACCACCTATGGAGTCATCAAAGAATAAAACACTTGAGAAAGCTCCTTCAGCTTCCCTTCTTTCTCTTGGACAGGTCAGTAGAGAGAACGACGACACTGACACACAATTAAAGTCATGACTCATGGGGACCATATTGTGTGCGGCTCTCCTCCCATTTTAAATCTTTCCATTCTCTCATGTTTTTAATAGAAAGTTCGTTAGTCATTAAAAATCACAAAATCAAATGAGTGAAAATCCATGTCTGTGGGATAAAGCCAGATCCGATAGAAAAGTTGGCTTGCTAGAGCCGCACAAATCGATGGTGGCATTCAACTTGCCCACTAGAGATCAAGAGAGATAAAGGCATTCAATGCCAGATCTTGCAATCAAAGTAGCTGATCTGGTGGTAAAACTGAGCTTGATGCAGACAAAGAAGCCTATGGCGATGGTGCCACAGGAAGAGAAGCATCTGAAAAGGAAGTCAAGGACAGCTAGTACCCCAACCTCTTCACCACCACCACCACCACCACCCTTACATCCGCCAAGCTAAGAAGCCAATGTTGTTGGAGGCAACCAGGTCCTGATAACTGGTAAGAGTCCGCTTTTCTACTACCGCAAGTGTAACAATGAAACTGTCAATGAAATGAGAGAGAATAGGGGATTTTCGGGCAGTAGGGAACCTACCCATTACTGGAAGACCCCTACCAAACCCTCACAGAGCACCATTTCATTTTTTGAGGTTAGACCTCAAAATAGATTAAACAAAATCTTCACGTGTTTGTTTGGTTAAGCTCATTTTCACCAATAATATGGAACATTTAGAGTCCGTTTGATAATGTTGTTCTAATAACATTATTTGCATTTTTGGAAAATACATGTGGGTGAAAAAATATATGAAAATACGTGTAATGTTTAAAAACTGAAAATTGTTGTTTAAGTGCATGTACCAAACAGACCCTTAGCTTTTTAAAGTATCACATTTTTCAAGGTTCAATGTACTTTACACCGTAAACACTGAATCTAAACGCCCATATAACAAGAACAAAGAATTTGGCCAAAAAAGAACATAATCGAGATTCAGAATTAATCATAAAACTTAGAGATTAAAACTGTAATACAAGGGCATTAGTGTGTACAAAATTTCTAAACCCTCAGTGAGACCCAAATATGTAAGAGTCTCGGTGCTAAAAAGATAAAGATACAATGATCTTAAAAAAAAAAAACCTATACACGTGACAGCTTGCCCACCCACAGCCAGGTTTGGTCATCCCAAGGTCTCAGAAAGATCAGTCCAACACCGCCTGCTCAGTTCAGCCTTGACCGCCAAGGAAATGAAGCTTTGTTATGCAAACCAATTAATTCAAAACAACTAACCCTACAAAAGATGTAAGTACTGACAAGAGATGAGAATATTCGGCACAAATGGTTCAATTTGCACCAATCATAAATGTAAACGGTTTAACAAGAAATCCGGACTAGCTACACAATGTAAAAGTTTTCTCTTGTATGTTCAACAAACCAGAGATCAGTATGAGCCCATGGATGGCATGCCATAAGGTGGCATTGGAGGCATCCCCATCCCACCCATAGGTGGTGGTGGAGCAAAACCTCCACCCATTCCTGGCATTGGTGGCGCAGGCAATGCGAGAGGCAACAACTGAGCATACATATTCTGCAGAAAATGAAAACATAAAAATCAGTTATTATTATTGTTATCTTATTATTAAAGAAACAAATTTTTTTTATGAACACTTTAGTAAATGGGCAAGTTCAAGTGGCTCATAATGATAGTAAAATGAATTCTTATATCTCTTAAAAACTTCTAAACTCTGATAACGTTTATAAGATTTTGTTAATAGTGCCTCATAAGTATAACTTTAAATTTTCAATATATGACTAATTCCTACATCATTTTTTATATTATGATGATAAGACCCATAGGGTGGCCTACAATCAAATCCAAGGCAGGCAGGCCCGCCAACTAAAGAAACCCCCAGACTGACTGAAACTAATGAAAACCATCGGACTGCATAGACTAACTTCTTTCCTAGGGAAACTTGTTGAGGGGCCCCTACACCAGGGAAGGAAGTGCCGGTTGACCCATAGGCCATTGGCCTGAATACAGTATCTTCTTCTGACAAAGTGTCCAACACTATAAAGAACTGAAAATTAGGATGCGTTGTTGGCCAAGATATTGCAAAAAAAAAGCCCCGGAACCACAATTTTCAGGTGGAGAAAAGGAATCCTACTGAATGACACAAAAAGAGAATGGACATACCTGCTGAGCAACCATGTCCTTCTCCTCTGACTCTTTAGCTTTGACCTCCTTTTGAGCCTCAAGTTTGCCCTTGACAAGTTCATCTACCTTGCTTGTGTACTCTCGAACAAACTATAAAAAAAATAAAAAAAAATGAAAAAAAGTAAACTATGTTAAGAATAAATAAACAAGAATTAAATAAGATGAAGAAAAAGAAGAGTGATATCAAACATAAAAAGGTTACCTGCAATAGGTAGGGGAAGGAAAAGTCAATCATATTGTTCATCCACGCTAGCTCAAGAGCAACATCTGGCCGAATTAAATCATAACAAACAAAGAGGCATGATGCAAAACACTCTTTCTTTCCCTGCACATATGTTGAGCACAAATCATTAGAGAAGAACATGAAGCAGCTTTCACAAGTGAATCTAAACTTCATGTGAACACATCTAAAACAATACAACAGTAAGGAAATGGAGAAGACCCTAGCCCCTGCCCAAAAATAAGATGTGATTTATCCAAGAAAAACGATAACAAGAACAAAGGGTACACACATGGAGGTGCTATATAAAAATGACTAGTGACTACAGCAGCACTGTAGTTTATAGTTTGGAAAACTTATAAACCAAAAAGATAAATTTAGAAAGGAAAGGCGAGAGGATATGGGTAGGAAGAAGAGAACAGGTATGAGTATGATATTTACATGTCATTGACTCCTTGCTTTATTCTAGAATATGTTTATCTTAAAGATATATAAGAACACAAACCTGCTCAATGAAATAGACAAGCAACTCCTCTGAAAGTTCACGGTCACCAGACTGTGAACATGTCTCCATCGCATCCTTGTAAAGATTATCTTTCTTTGACAATGCAATGGACTGCTTCCATCTTCCTGCTTTCTTATAAATATAAGCAGCAACACGCCTCATCTCAAGAAGCTCATGTTTCTCAATCTGCACATTTGTATCATTAACACAGGTTAGTATGAGTTCCACCATCAGAAATTTCCAGTACCTAGAAGATTTTAACCTCACCTTCTGTGCAAGGCCTATCTGATCAAAGTTATCATGCAGATCAATTGATTCACGAAGTCTGTCATAGTCCTCTTCCTCTATGTAGATCTCATTTAAAGCTTCGTTTACGGCAGAAACATTGTTACTCTGAACTGCAACCATGTATGGCTTCACAAGACGGAGGTGACCAGCCTAGAAGCCAAGAAGATAGGAAATGAAAGATATTAAAGACAGATCTTTTGCCAAAAAAAAAAAACTTAATCATCTTCTTCCCAGAATATTAATGGCATCATAAGTGACATTCATACCTTTCGCATTATATCCACCACACGGGCATGGTCAACACGTAAGGCAATCACATTAAGAAGATCATTGATAAGATCAGGATGTTCTTGCAAGTAGAAATGCACAGCCTTATAGTAGAGCTCAACACTTGCAACTTTGACTATCACATCCTTGAATTGCATATGATCCCATGCTTCTGGGGAGTGGTTCATTACGGTGGTTGCGGCATTGTCAAACTCATCATATTGGATGTATAAGTAAGTTAATTCCTGCCAGTGCTGCTGTTCATCACAAGCTCGTATGAGCTTTGGAATATTCAGACGTGTTGAGAACAATTTAATGTGCTCCATAAGTTTCTCAGGACGATATCTTGCATATAGAACTCCCAACTCAGTAAAGATTCCCATATGAGCACGTTCCAAGCCTAGTCCACTCTCCATGAGAGATATGAGCTCATTAAAGCATCCCCTGTTCTGGTAATACTCACTAACCTCTTCCAAATCATCCACCTTAAAATGACAAAATATACAGAATTATGGAGTAGCCAAACAGCAACAGGATTCTAAATAAAGCAATCAACTAAATATGCTATAAAAAAATGGATCAAAGTATAGGTACAAGTCCATAAGTCTAGCAACTCGAGTCCAAAATGACCCAAGTACCTGTATTCAATCACAGTTCTACCAATTGGATAATTTTGAAAACCCAACAAAGAAAAGGGGAAAGATAAAAGAATTAAGGAACTGGTGTGAAAATCCATGACATGTGGAAGTATACAACAGGGACATTTATTACAGATTTCCCTCTATTTACACCATTGAAGCCCAACATGTATATAAAACAGTAATAACAACTTTCATAAGCAAGATGACAAAAAAATTAAAATAGACTTTAAACAATAATGGTACCTGTATGATGATGTTAAGACCACATATCTGAGCCAAGCGGAATTCCTCAGCATCAACACACGCAAAGCAAACTTCCTTCCATGTTTTTGAGCTATTGGCTTTCCGAGCTGCATCAACGGCACCTTGGAACTGTTTAAGCTTTACCAAGGTAACGGCGAGCTTAGCCCAGTTAGAAATGAATGCATATATAATCTTTGCCGCCTCATATAGGGCTTCATCATATAAACGATCTCCAACATTCTGGAGATTAGCAACATTTGGCATGAGAATGAACTCTTCAATGTCACTGAGCCGATCAATCTTAGCATATGCATAAATGAGTTCACTGTCCACTTTGGGTTCTTTGGTCTTCTGCCTAACCATCAGAAGGTATTTCACCAAGTCATGGTATACATTCGCATCCTCAGCAGCCCGTATGACATCTAAAAATTGGGTGGCATCATCCGCACGGATAAATGACTCAATAGCATCACTCACTAGCCCCTCTCGCAGTTGGGCCTTGGCCACTTGACTCCAAACAGCATCTTCCTCAACCCGAAAAGCAAACTCCACAGCTCGTTCAATGCTACGAATGTTATCCAACAGGACACTCACAGCCTGAACGTTCAAATTGAACTTTTTAAAGATGGCAAATGCTTCTTCATACAGTTGAGCTTCCACAGCCACCTCCCCAACAGCAGGTCCATCAAAATTATCTAACCTATTAATGTAATCCATAACTCTTGATGGATCAGCCTTGATGGCAGTAAGGATCAGCAGATTCTGCAGATTAAAGTTTCCACTAAATGCAGAATTTTGAAGCACAATCTTCTCAAGAAGCTCAATTAGTTCATGCGGAAGATCTGCTGTCATAAAAGCTTTAACAGCTGCTGACACTTGCTCAGGACTCTTGCTTTCAGGCAAAGCAGTCGACACAACTTGATCAATTAGCTGCCTTCTATACTCATTTTCAGGAATAAGAACTTTATCCCAGAGGTCAGAATCCATCCTTTCCACCACATATCTGATAAAGAAACAAGAATAAATAAATAAACAAACTGTGTGCACCAAATAGATAAGGATGTATATTCAAATCTAAAAGCAAGCAACAATACACAAACCTGGCCTGCAGTTTGAATAACGAGTTTTTATTTGTAACATTTATAAGTTCTTCATCACATTGCCCTCTGCGGTAAGCAACAACAGCAAGAGTAGGATCCCTTTTCTCACAATATTTTCCCACAACACGAGAATCATAGTATGGATTGGTTGTGAGAAAATGCTCTGGATTATTATTGCTGTCAATGATGATTTTACCCAGAGCATTGTGAACATGCACATCCTGGCTTCCCTCACTCACAAGATGCTCTAAGAACTGAGTGAGCAAGCGGAGACGATTCCTGCCAAAAAGAGAAGCAAGAATTAGATAGAAATCAGAATGATGAAACAGGGCATAGTGAGAAAACAACGCACCTCTTCTCACATTCCTCCACTAGGGGCTCAACAGGAAGAAGAGAACGAACTGAAAGAATAAGACCTTTGATGAAATCTTCAGGGCACTCGTCATCTAAGAGCTGCCCTACAACTAAAGGAGCATTTCCTGGATTGACCTATCAAACAACCAAGAATTATAATAGGGTCCGTTTGGATACAGCTTATTTTGTTGAAAACTGAAAACTAAAAACACTGTAGCAAAATAATTTTTAAATGTGTAAATAATACCATGGGACCCATTTTTAATTTTTTTTATGAATAAAGTGGTTGTGGGTCCTGTAAACAGTGCACTTTGTCTCCTAACAACTGAAACGCATGCATCAAAAAAAAAAAAAAAAAAAAAAAAAAAAAAAAAAGAAAAAGGGAAAACGCAAAACGCCAGACGTAGGAAAATAATTCCCATCCAAATGTATACTTAATGTCCACTTGATACAGACCAAGTTTCACAAGAATAGAACAAAAATAAAAATCACCATAAACATACATACACACGTATGTGAATATATGTATGCATATATAAGCAGAACTCATGAAATATTTACCTTTTGAACATAACCTTCAATATATCGAAGCATGTTACTTGTGTAAAGGTAATGGGTGAGATCCGGAACAAAACCAAAACGATCACAAACATTAATCAGAGGACGTGCATCTGGAAGCTTGGCTTCCATCAGAAAGTTCTTTGTCTTTTCAGGGTCATAAAAGTTTGATTCCCGAGTCACGCGTTCTACCTCCTTAATTTGGCCAGTTTTAGCAGCAGCTTCAATGTACTTGAAGTGGATATCAGGATCCTCACTATATAAAGGGAAATAAAAAGTAATGAAAAGTTTCCCACGGCATGCATATGGTCAAATAATGTCATAATTTCCTTTTCTTTCACCATAAAGAGTACCTGGAGCTCAAAGATGACCCTAAGAAAAAGTATAATCCTTCGTAGGACTTGAACTGTTCAAATAGTTTTATGCATGCATCAACACCCAACTGCTCAGAGTATTCTTTGGCAGCCTGTATAAAAATATCCTAGTAAGCCTCATGTTTAAGAACACAACTGATAGCAACACAGGCTGAAAGAAACAGTAGTTGACCTGCACAATTATCTGAAGATTTCCTCTAAGATTGACCAGTAGAAGATCCTTCATGCACTCAAGTGCCCATTCTTTGGAAAGGGTTCCAAAGAACTCAACAAGAGACTGGAAAGCACCAAACAATTAGAAAATTTACCATATTCACATTTGACAAGTAATGTATAAGCATTCCAGTACCAAACCTGTGGTTCAATAGCATGCGTATTCACAATGACACGCTTAATATCAGACAACTCTGTATAGTGCTGCACAATAAAAATAGATAATTCAGACCAGGAGATAATTAATTATCCCATCAAAGAAATCTGTTATCAAAGTTCAGGAGGCCATTGTACCTGAAGGGCCCGCAAATATAAGCCACCCTTTTCACAAAGCTGTGCAATACGTGGGCGGTCATAATGACTGAACATACCATTGGCTAATATAGCATCAGCAACATTTGGAAATGTCACAAGATTAATTTCCAAAACCTGAACAGAGCAGAAAATAAATATGATAGAAGTTAAAACGTTGAAACAAAATCATAAAATCACATTAAGACAACAAAACGTTATTTAAAAAGGAGGGGGAAAAATATGAAAAACTGGACCTTTGTTTGAAGGAATCCATGTTCAGGGAGATTAGGCTTCAGCACATCCAACAAAAACGCTGTTGCCTCACGGATTAAGTTCCTCTGAATAAGAGAAATTACTTATAAATGGAAGACAAAGTTGAAATCAACAATAAGAATTCAATAATGTTGTCCTGGTAGAAAATTTGAAAATGATAAATGATAACTTAAAAAGTGTAAAATGTATTTAACTTCATCTAAGAATAAATTTTATTATCTTACAAAGAAAATGAAGACTAGGTGGAATCTGAAACTATTAAATGACATGTAAAGGAAATTTTCAATTGAACCTGAAGAAACAGATCTGTTATGGTGTTGTAGTCAACTGGGCAGCCTCCTTCCATTTGAGACATCATTAATGCAAAATTAACAGCCCCCTGCATCAAGAAAGTTACAAATTATCTTAAATCATCATTTTTAACTCCAAAGATCAGAGAAAAAGGAAAGGGCTTTTGAAAATGCACTAGAAGTTGAACCCAACATAGTCAATTGTGTTTAACATGGTTAAGAGAATAGATGCATTTCCACAACAGCAATAGATTCTAGTGAATACAATTTAACACTTGAATCATAGTATATGAACCTTCAAATAGTGCAGCTAACTTAATTATAACATCCTAGTATGGAAAACAAAACTTCCTCAAAAATTCTATTACAAAAGAGTTCACAGACCTGGGGATCAGACCGCAAAATCGTTTGCAGAAGGAACAAATAATCAGGTGTGTAGCCAACCTGCATTGGTAGAGAAAATCTTGAGTATGATGAGCATCAACAAGCATGTATTGCATATTATACTACAATGATATGACACATGTCCACTTGGGATAGCTTATTTTGAGCAGCTTATTTTTAGGAGTGGACCCCATTTAATAAACTGTATCTAGAGGGAAACAAACAAAAAAAAAAGGATAAAGAAAAAAAGCGAGGCTTTAAAACATTGTACCTAAATAACAATACACCATAACAAACAGGAACTTGATGCAATTTACAAATAATGACTATTGGCTGAAATAGTAGAATTTGACTAAGTGTACAATGAAGACTCAGGTAATAGAAGGAAAGCATATCTCAGTCACCTGCTTTGAGTAAATCAAAATCTTGTCAAACTCCCTCCTCTCAGCAAATGCTGCAACAACTTTCGGAGTTGCCCTAGCTTTGATATATATTTTCAATGCAAGGTCGTTATCCACCGTCTGCAAATTGGAACCATTCAAAATATTAGAAAGAGAAGGGGAAATGTAAATAGATTACTAAAATGAAAGCACCATAAACACACAACTATAAAGATCCAGGGAGGCCATTGTCAATTACAAGTCAAAACTATATGGCAGTTAAATTTGAACAAAGTTGGCCTTTTCCCAAGAAGTACAACTTAACCCACCCCACCCAATGAGCTAACAATTCGAGCTTTGCCAGCTTGAACTATTCTCAAAAACTTCCCAACAAATCCCAACACACATAGGGTGTTACTAAAGAGTTCAATAAAAACTTCCACACAGACCTTCACAAGATCTCCAAGCTCCTCACTACATTCAAGTTTGTCCTCTGCCAACCAATTCTCCAGAAGATTCTTTTTATTCTGATTTACAACAAGGCGTGACAGTTCCAAAGACTCAAAAGCATTGAGTTTTCCTCTTGTCAACAGAGTTCCAAAGTACTGCAACAACGGTGGTGTTTGCCCTGCTTGCACAGGAACACTCTGCAACATATGAGCAACACAAGTATATTAGAATCAAGCCCCAAAGATCACAAAAGCATCTTATAGATGAAGCATCTTGTTCCCAGGATCACTTAACCAAAATGGAATGCACAAGAAATAATCAGAAGTGAGGAATATGCAAAAGCAAACTGAAACATATACCTGAAATTTAGCAACAGTATCAGGAGTACGGAGTATTCCATTAGGAGATTCTGCAGCGAGCTCTGCAGCCTCCTTATACTTTGTCTGAGCAAACAACTCTTGAAACCGCTGGATAATCTGAGCATAATGAACAATACAGAGACCAGTTAAACATGGCTCAGAGTTCACTAAATATCACCAATAACAGCTCAAACGCAAAGCCATTATTATAAATGGAATCAAAATCAATGTAAACTTACCAGCTCATCTGCACCAGGAAGGTTTCCTCTTTTGGCGAGATTAACAGCAAGTTCCAAATTCTTCAACTGCCAAATCACAAAAAATAATAATTTTAAAAACATCATTTATTTTGCCCCGGCAGCCAAAAATAGGGAAATCTTTATATGCATACCTGGTCACTAACAAATTTTACAATTGTGTCTTCATTTACAGTGGCAAGCAACACCTGGCCACGTCTATTAACAGCATAAAAGCCCCCAACCGATGCAGCTTCTGATGTCAGAAATATAGGATCTGGACTGATTCGGTTTCTATAAACCGCAGTAGCTGTCTCTAGGTCATACACAAAAAGAAGTCCAAGCTTTGTGATCACATATATTAAACCGTATTTTTGCGATACCTGCCATGTAAAGAATTGCAGTTTAATTTATAGTGAATATATATGGGACTAACCAAAACACAAAGAGACTAAACTGATACCTGCATTGACACTGGAAAGTCATCAGCAAAGTCTGGGGGAAAGAATAGATCTGCTTGTTTCTTGGTAAATGATGGTTTGCCTGAAAACAAAAATACATAATCAGTACAAGAAGACATTACAGAAAGCAAAAGACCAGAAGCATTCAACTTAAAACTGTGACAAAATAAATTGCTTGTAGTTTCGGATAGCATGAAATCATACATTTGACAAACCAATAATAATAAAGCTAGCTGCATGCATTCAATTCTATGTTAAAAGAGATGTCAATGGAAGAAAAATTGGACCTGGCTGGGCACCAAGTTCAATAATATGCAGCTTTGATGTAATTTGTCCAGCATTCAAGGTCTTTGAGGCAAAACAAATTAGAATTGAAGGATTTTCATTCCCTGCAACCTATACATAACATTAAATTAATATTACACGGAACAAATTAGCACCACAAAATAACTGCACATTAACATTAATCCCATAAGAAACAAAACAAAATAGACGGAAAGAGTCATACTTTAAAAGTGGCAAATGATGCAGCATGTGCTTCTAGAGCTTGACTACGTTGCTGATCCATAGAGAAGAGCTGCATATTTCCTTTGACCAGTTGTGGCCTCTATAACCGAAATTTTGTAAACAGAAAATACATCATTAGTAAATAAATATTACATGAACTGCTAAATTTCATAACGGTTCTGCTCTATTAAAGGAAGATGTGATTTCAATCATTCAAAAGCCATATATCCAGTGCAATTTTTATCACTTTTTTAAGAGAAAAAAAAAAGTATAAAACAACTGTTTAGTGCAAAAAGATACCCTACTGGTCATAGGATTGCACAATCCCACAATCCAAATCACGATTTTTAACAACCATTATAATAAGAAAATAGAACGCAATGACACGACAATATTTAAGCAATTGAGTGGCAACTTATAATAAGCTTGGTTTGTGAACATTCACCACAGCATTACAATTATCTCACATATACAGGTAAACAACACAATTCATCAAAGTGATGAGCATGTAGGAGTATTTGTGCATGTCAAACAGATGAATCCATTTTATGCACTTCATGTCTAATGTCTGTAGCATTATGAAATGACTAAGAGACACCCCCAATCACTAAAAATGTGAATACATATATACATAATCAAGAGTGAAAGATACACAAAGATAAGAACAAGCATAGAAAACATAGCAACATTGGCAAAGCCAAAGACTACAGATAGGGATGGAACCAATTACCTCAGGCGAACCAGGGGCAATACCAATCAAAACCAACCACTTTTCAGTAGGATCACAACGATAGTTGATTATTTGATTATTTGCCAAATTAGCAGTTCGGTCAAACATCTTCACAGGCTCAGAATCACCTAATATAGGAAACGCCTTAAACATGTTAAATAAAACCAACGACCACACACGCACACAGAGAACAAAAGGACACTCCAAGAAAAGGGAAACAAAATAATCAGGAAAAGTTTTTTTTTTTTTAAGTCTTACTCTTACCTTCAATTGACCAATGATATACTGAGCTTTGTGTGACAAGGCCTAGCAACTTTGGGGTGATCCATTTCCAAAAGACAACCTATCCAAAGAGAGAAGTTTAACAATGAACACCATTTAATGAAGCTAAACTCATAACACGACAAACTGAAGGTTCAAAAATGACATTAAACACTTTTTTTAATATGATTGAACAGGAAAAATTGTCACCTGTTCTGGCATCTGATGAGACTTGATCTTTGCTTTCAGTTCAATGTTAAATATTTGTAAGTGATCCTGGGTAGTTCCCGCAACTTGAGCTTTAGAACGAATGAAACCATTCATTAGGCAGACAGTAACCAAAATAACTAAAAACATCAACGAGAAATGTAAAAAACTCTTGCTACTATTTCTTAATAATAAATACTAGTATTGCTTCAAATATGTAATGTAAGAAAAAATATACACCAACTATTTAAAAAAAAAAAAAAAACAAACAAACTAAAACTAAAAAAAACTAAAAAAGGAAGCATTGAACTTGAGAATTGCAATCAATGTCTAACCCCTCTGAAAACAAGGAACGCTAAATTGCTAGCCCCCACAACAACATCAATAATCAAACTTCTAAAAATAAGTTTTACAAAAAGCTTCTACTATATAACAATAAGTCTTACAAAACAAATTTGTAAATTAATTTAACTAACAATAGGTTTTATAACATGCCTTTTGAAATTAATAATCTAAAAATAGGTTTCACAACAAACTTCTATAAAAAAAAAAAAAAATTAAAATAATAATAATAATAAATTCAAAATTTATAAATTATAAAAAAATAAAAGCAAACAAAAAAACTTGAGGCTCTCGCCTTAGCGCCTTTTTCATGGCTTAAGGCAGTCGCCTTGCTCGTCTAGGCTCTAAAGGCGAGCGCCTTGCCTTTAGAGCCTTTAAGCCACCTTAGTGGCACCTCGGCCGGCTCACCTTTGACTACACTGAATCAAACACCTATAATTTTATTAGGGGAAGAAAACAAAGAAAAATTCCAAGTGTACCATAATCTTAATTTGGCACTCACAGTAAACAAGAACTGATTGAGTCAACAGCCTATGAACTAGAGGGTGTTATTTCAACACTCAAAGTACAAGATAAGCTTATTACAACGAAATCATATGACATTAGCACACAATTTTTTTTTTTGGATTGGTAATAAGAGTTTTATTGATGATAAAAGAACAATGTGTTTACAATTGTAAACCCACTGCCCTTGAAACAAAAATTAGCCCACAAATTAGGTTAATTTCCTTCAATAAAACCACCATACAATCATAAAAGTACAAACCTAATATCCACCCACTCTCTTCGGTCTCATCAAATATACAAACTCACATTAAATCAATTCATATCGAACGAATTCTAAAAATTCTAAGCAAGTTCTTAACAAATTTTATTTGACAAGTTTTACACCATTCGCAAAATCCAATAAATTTCACTAGAATTATATGCCAAAACAACCTCAACAACAAAGCCTTAACCCCAACATTTTTAGGGTCGGTTATGAATACTCAACAAATTAGTTAAAGACGGCCACATGCATTATTTTCCTCCATTATATTCTATTCAAAATCATAGTCTCTATTACTTCCTTGATTAACATGTCCTTAACTACTTCTACTAGAGTTATGTTTAGGTCTTCCTCTACCTACCTTCTTTTTCATTCCCTCAATTTGAATCAACTTGCTCTTTCTTACTGATTAAATTAATCGCTCTCCTCTAAACATGACCAAACCATCTCGAGCGACTTTCCCATTTTGAATCCTATCTTTCGGTGTATTTCCACTTAACATCAGCAGTTAAACAAACTTTTGAAATCCTATCATTTTAACTACACTCATTTCCCAATTAAACAATAAAAAATTTCGATCCCACCTTAACATAAGATAATAAAAAATAAAAAATAAAAAATCGGATAATTTAGCGTAAAACTAGCCCTGCCCTACTATTTTCATTATTAATTTGGAAATAAAAAAATGGAATTGGGAATAGTGGTAAACCTTTGAGAGCGAGAATTCTGGAATTGGGGTTCATGAGGGCGGAATC
This sequence comes from Quercus robur, assembly GCF_932294415.1. Lineage (NCBI taxonomy): Eukaryota > Viridiplantae > Streptophyta > Magnoliopsida > Fagales > Fagaceae > Quercus > Quercus robur. Next base: position 38,168,338 of record NC_065534.1, on the reverse strand, counting down.
GGCTGTGATAGGGCGCCTGAGAGGCTGCATGGGCATGTTCATGTCAATGATCACAACGCTGTTCTGAGGCGCCGTTTCTCTCACGCATATGTACTTGTCCGATTCCATTGTCACGTGCGTGAACGTTATGAACTGCTGGTTAATCCCGATGCTTGGTAACTACAACAACAACAACAACAACAATTTCATTCAAATCGTACAATTGAAACAAACACAGAGAGAAGCTCGATCTGGATGAAATTGAATGGGGATTTTTTACCGTTAGGGTCTCTTTCATGGTGATGGGAGGCTTGGGAGCCGAAACGGAATCCCTGGTTGGAGACATGGAGGAAGACATGGTGGTGTAGATCGGAGGGTACAACAACCCTCTGCGAGAGAGAAAGAGAAATGGTTATGGTGCACAGATCTGGGAGAGTAAAGAGAGAGTCTCCTCCTTGTACTTGTACAGGTACTCGTCGGGCTATTCTGCTTCTTTGGGTTGTACCTTCGCGATTATTATTAGTCAATGCAAAAATGATGTATAGCTCTCAACTGCGAGTATAAGTAATTTAACTTGCGCTTCCACGTGGAAATTGGAATTACATTTTTTTTCTGAATAAAAAATATTTTAAAATTTTACCTGCAATGACTTATCAGTTAAGTTTTTTAATCAACGCTTATCAATTAAGCTATAGAGAACTGTGGTTTTTTGAGCTAGCCCTGTGAGTTGTGACAATTCTAGTCCTAGCTGTATCTTTAGTTTGAAAATACATAATATCATTAGATAAATGCGTAAAAATCTTAAATTTAGATGAATGAAAAGTTACAATACTTAATTCAAAAACAAAAAACCATCAAAGCACATTGTCAATTTATTAATTATTAAAACTTTAATGTAATCATAAGTAGAATTTGTAAAACATAAGTCAAACTAGATGGTTTTACTCCACATGTGTGCTCAAATTTTTTTTTTTTTAGAGGTGTAGCACGGCTCTTTTTCCTCCTCCTTTTTCATTTTTCTTTTTCTTCTATATAAAGTCACTATTTTTCATTTATCTCAATTTGGAGTTGATTTGTTTTCCAGTTATTCAAAAAACTTAGGGGTGTGATGTGAATACATTTGTTAATATTTTTGGGCTACATCTCATCACACTCCTTGGTTTTTTGATAATTGGAAAACATACTGATGATGGAAAAGAAAATCAGTAGATTAAATGCTCCGGGCTTCAATGGGTTAGTGATTACTTGAGAGGCCTGAAAAGAAAAGGACAATATCAAAGGTGACCGGAATGAACCGACCAAGAACCCTCCAATACTTAAGTTAGTTTTTTCCTTTGGAACGTTAGAATTCCAATTTTTGGGAGTCATGAGAACTTACTTTCATTAGATGTGGATGAGTGTTTTTATAGTGTGTTTTGGAGCGGTTATTTGTCTCGTAACTTCTCTAATATTTGTGGAAATTAGAAGGTTCAGACTTAATTTCTACAAACCACTATAGAAGTTGGAATGTTCAATCCTATCTTCTATAACTGTTATTGGAAGTTAAGTATTTAGTAGGAGGTTAAAACGATAAATCAGGATCTCGCTCATGTTTCAAAATAGTAACACGTGATACGATTCACTAGTCTTTTGTAAGTACATATTTCTGAAAATTTCCCAAATGCTGGGGCTAGTCCAGGCGCTCAACTGATGGACAACCTTATGCCCATGGACAACCATCCCACGAGGGATGGTCATTCCTGTCTTCTTGACTTTGACGACACTCATGTACGAATTAAAGTTTATTGAATCTTTAGTTCAACGTCACATATCAATCCCAAATTGGGATAAATGAAAATTACTAACAATAACTTAAAAAAATAGGTGGAAATATCATTTTTGTCCCTTCATTTTCACCATATTCTCACTTTGGTCCTTACTTTTTATTTTTACTATTTTTAGTCCTTATTTTGAAAAACAAGTTTCGTTTTAGTCTTTATCATTATCTCTTTAACGGAAATATCCTACATGGCTAACGGATTGCACTGTTGGCATTCAGAACACTTACATTGCCATTAAAATAATAATAAAATATTTTAGTTAACATTAAAAAAGTTCATGTCAGCACTTAAATAAATAAATAAACACAGCAGAAAAAAAAACAATGACAAAATTCTCAATTTCTATTTTAAAAAAATAAGATAATTAAATTAATTTTTATATTCCTTTCATTCATTTTTTTGGAAGAACATCGTCATGTTCTTTGTATTCTTCCCCAAAATATGACTCAAATTCTTAGCAAATTAAACCTTATTTTCTTCCCTTTTCTTTTCATGTATTTTCTTGGCAACCAAACTTGAAAAAATCTCATTCACAAACCCAGAAAATTTTCACACACTCAAAAAACTTCAAACCCCAACACTATCTTATCAAACTAGTTCACTGCCTTCTAAAATATTCTTAAACCTTCCTCTCTCTCTTCCAAAACTCTCACAACTTTTTCTAAGTCCATGGCCAGCCTCCTCTGCTCATCACTACTGTCGCCGCCACCACAACCGGTGATGGTTCTTTCTTTTCTTTCTCTTCTTTCTCTTCTCTGACCGACCCACTCTTTTTATCTCACGATTTGCTCATACTTAGAGCCAAATAGCTCAAACTCTCTCTATCTCTCGATTCTCTCTCTCACTAATCGTTCTCTGTCTCCCAGATCAGTAAGTCTCTTTCTTTCCTCTCTCTATCTATCAACTCAGTGGTGTAGGTTGATTTATGGGTTTATGGGTTTGTGGTGTATGTTGATCTGGGTTTGTGGGTTTATGGGGTATGTTGTATTCCGATCTGGGTTTCTAGGTTTGTGGTGTATCTAGGTTTCTAGGTTTGCGATGTATGTTGTATTCCGATTTGGGTTTGTGGAGTTGTGGGTTTGTGGCGTATCAAGGTTTCTGGATTTGGATTTTGTGTTTGATGCTTTGGTGTTGTGGGGGTTTGATTTTTTGGATTTGTTCATGTTTAATTTTGTGTTGATGTGGATTTGATGTTATTTTTTGGGTTTTAAATTTTCTGGGTTTTAACAAAAAGATGATGTAGACCTTTTATGAACACTGGATGAGCAGTTGTATTCAAAACTCGGTCTTTGCTGTACAAACTCTATGGCCAATGGCTGAAATTCAGGCCGGGTTTGCCTATGAGATGAACTATTGAACAATTCTGCTGCATTTAACAAATGGTAGCTATTGTTTGAGTTTTATGAGTGGCTTCTATTATATTTGTTGTGAGGCTTCGGCTTCTTGATGGCTTGGAGAAGAAATGAATTAAACCTTCCATGATTTCTTCTTCTTGATGGCTGGGTTTCAATTTCTTGTTCAATTTTTTTGGGTTTTAAATTTTGTGTTCATGTATAATTTGATGTGGATTTGAAGTTTAATTTTGTGTTATTATTTTTTGGGTTGTGATTTTGGTTTTTTTTTTTTTTTTTTTTTTTGGTTCAAGATACAATTAGATCTTACTTCATGTAATTTTTTGTTTTTAATTTTTTTTATTTGGTTAAAATTGATAAATTTATTTATTAAATTTAAATGCTGATGTGGTATTTTTTTAATACAATATTTTTTTAATGGTTATGTCAGCATTTAGTGTGTTAATAGTACACTCCATCGGCCACGTAAACAATTTTAGTTAGTAAGATAACAGTAGAAATAAAATAAAACGCTTTTTTCAGTTTAGGGACTAAAAGAGGTAAAATAAAAAAGTAAGGACCAAAGTAGGAATGAGTAAAAATGTAAGAAAAAGTTTATGAAAGTTTCCTTTTAACCAAAAAAAAAAAAAAAAATGTAAGAAAAATAGTATTTCCGCCAAAAAATAAAATAGAAGAGCTTTTAATATTAGAAATTTTCATTTGTATAATACTTGAAAATTTCAACTACGCCAATTTTGGATTTATACTAATCTATATATATATATATATATATATATATAACCGAAATCTTTGCTGGCATCATAATTTTTCACGTCAGCACAATATTTAAAAAATAAAAATAAAAACATTATAACAGTAGAACTAAAATAAAACGCTTTTTTCAGTTTAGGGACTAAAAGAGATAAAATAAAAAAGTAAGGACCAAAGTAGGAATGAGTGAAAATGTAAGAAAAATAGTATTTCCGCCAAAAAAAAAAATAGAAGAGCTTTTAATATTAGAAATTTTCATTTGTATAATACTTGAAAATTTCAACTACGCCAATTTTGGATTTATACTAATCTATATATATATATATTTATATATATATAACCGAAACCTCTGCTGACACTACAATTTTTCACGTCAGCACAATATTTAAAAAATAAAAACATTATAATACCTTAAAACCCTAGTAACCTTACCCCTCTCTCAAGTTAAGAAATATAAAGCCACAATTTCTGCAAACTCTCTCTCTCCAAACGTAAATATCAAATTCAACCCCTTTAATTTCTCTTTATATTTTTGAGGCTTCTATAGAGTTATAGTGAGTTATGCTGATTTTGTTTTTTGTGTGTGTGTGTGTGTATAGATAGTCATAATACTCCAGTATTCCAAGAGAAATTTGTGTTTTCGTTAATTGAAGGCCTTAGAGAGATAAGTGTTGCAGTTTCAAACAGCAATACAAAAGACGACCGCACTTAGTGTCTGTATACTAATAGTGGGGGGTAAGTGCTATAAATTACTAACCCTTTTAAGTGTATAATCTGTTTCTAAAATTATCTATAATATTTTGTCCTCCGTAAATTTTATCTCTTTAATTTTAGTATATTGTGTTTCTTAAGCTATAGACAAATTTTCTTTGTTTCTTATTTTTAATAATAAATCATTTTATTGCAATACAGGTAATTGTTTGAGAAATCCAATATGTTCATATGTCTATAGAATAGAGAATAGTAGAAGCCAATTTTATTATAACTACTTAAATTGAGTTGACTTAATTCCGTACAATTACAAAGTATAGCATAAAAGATAATTGAATTAATTGTTGTAATTTTTATTTTCTTTTCATGTTTTGAATTTCCATGTTTTTATTGTTGACGAGAAATTAAGACTCAGTTGCACAATATGTGTAAATTCTTCAGAAGGCTACTTTAAATAGTAAGTCAATGTGTCTCTTACATTTGGGTATTAGTTAGAATTATTTTCAAATGATTGTACCAATAAAAGTGAATGTGTATAAATTTTGTTTAACTATCCCGTGCATCGCACGTGTTAGCGACTAGTATTAGAAAAGTTTAGTACCATGTGATGAGGCTAGTAATAACCAAAGATATTTTTCTAACATGTCATAGATTTCAACAAAACCTATCTTTTTTTTTTTTTTTTTCCAAATCAAAATGAAGTATCCAATTCTAAACCTACCAAATGGAAAGAAAAAATAAGTACTATAGGAAGAACTTTATACGCTATTTTTTCCCTAATATATTAAAAATAAATGGCATGTTCCTCCTATCCCAAATTACGTTGACTTACCTTTACTGGAGGTAAGGATACTTGACCAATTTTGGTGGTAGAGTGCTTTGGGGATTTTGATATTTGGGAATCCTCTATATTTTTTTGAAAATTGGCTATTTTCTAGGAGGCTTAATAATTCTAATTAAAATTTATAGAATAAAAACACACAAATATGTCTTGACATATCTTTGCCATGCAATAAAAAGTTGAATGATTTTCGAGTTCAACTTTGTAGAAGTGAAAAACTAAGTTGACAAAAAAAGAGGAAAATTATTACTCTTTTTTATGAAGAAATTATTATATTGCATCTTTCTCTTGAGAAAATGTGGGTTTTTATATGTGGGACACTCATATGAAGGATCTACTTTTATGTAAGAAGACGGTATAATATACTGAAAGTACACCAAACAAATTAACTTGATTTTGAAGTATTATAACAATATTAGTTTAGGGCCAATGTCAATTAATATTACTTGTTGGCTTATTAAAACCATTGGATTTGAATAAACTTTGGTTACTTACATTTTGTAGTCATGTTAACATTTTTTTTCTAAGTACTCAAAAAAGCATTATCACACAAAGGAATAATTATAATACTTAATCGGTTACTAAAGTTCTTAACTTCTTATACATTATTTTAAAATTTTCAAAAACGAAAACTTATACCCCAATTTGTCATTCTACCTAGTAATCCCGTTTGAATCCAAACATGTTAGAGTTAGAAAATGTGAACCAAAATCACTTCTACATCTACTAACAATTCCAAAAAATATATTAACGGGGGTATTAGGAGTGAATAACAATGTAACTTCCTACTTTGACTAATGACCTTGTTTTCACGGTAATTTCATCATACTTTATCTCTTCTATTTCTATGTTCTTCCATTATAGAACCTATCATCATGGGCAAACCAATTGCAATAAAATAAAGTAAATAATTACACTTTTTTACTTGAAATTCTATAGTTCACAGATACAAAATTACAAAAATAATGCCAAAGAAAATGAAAAAAAAAAAAAAATTTACGCATGTAACTCACTCATTTACAATAAATAATAACTTTAGAGGAGAATTGAAAGGGAAAAAAAGGGGAAACAAACAAACAAAAAAGTAGGGTAAGAAAATGATGCCATCCCTTGAACAGTTTTTATTGTTTGACTTTGATCTCATTTAATCCTTAGTTCATTACTTTTGCCCCATAAAATCAAATACATAATAACTGCAATTGCTCCAATAACCCTAAAAATAGTTATAATACAATATTTATTATTTAATTTTTTTGTTTTTATGATTTCCTTAACAAATAAATCGTATACAACAATCAAAATCATATGAGCAAAAAAAAAAAAAAAGCACTAAGAGAATCACCTTGTAGGACAGGAGGACTACTCTTTCCTCTAAGAGAGAAAAAAGAGAAAGTTTTTTTTTAAGATTAAACAAAAGGAAGAAAGACATTTATTTATGTTTGATTTTTCACAACTGACTTGCCATTCACAAGAAATAAGGAAGTGCCTAATTTTAAGGGATATGGATAAGGGGTTATCTTTGAATTAAAATAAGAGAAATGTTATGTTCACAATATTCACAACAAATTCTAAATGGCAAGTTGTTATTTGCTATTACGAATAGGCAAAAAAGTAATTTAAATTGTGGATTCAAATTATAACCAATAACAACGTACTACCTATAATTTGTTGTAAAAGTGTTATGAAAATATTGTGAACGTAACAATTTTATTAAAATAAATAGTTAGCTAAAATAAATAAGGTATTCAAAATAGTATATTATTTGTTTTCAGAGGAGGAAGAATATCTTGTTTCAGAAATAACAACTCAACGTCTAGTTAGTGTTTCTAGGCCCAATTAAAAATTGACACTTGTTAAAATAAATCACATTAGCATATTGAATACACTCAAATTAAAAAAACAAAATTGACCTTGAAAATTTTCAAAGCCTGGCCATTAGAGCATCCACAGTTGGAAATGCTATTCTATCCTATTTTATCATCCCAAAAAGCTACTTTATCAATTATACCATACCATTTTACAATACAACAAACATCCCAAAACTCTATTATTTTACAATTTTATTAAAATATTATTTTTTAATCTTTCTTTATTATTTCTTTCCAACGGTCATTTTTTTTCAAATTCAACAACTATTCCAACAGTTACATTTTCGATAGAGCCTTTGCATCCTGCCAACGGTGATATTTTCAACATATATAAATCCACATCCTGCCAATAGTAATATTTTCAACATATATAGATCCACATATGTATATTTTCAACAACCTGCCATTTTTTTTTTTTTAGAAAGAACTTATCAAATATCAATGTACTCAAACTTGCCAACTTTAAAAATCCACATAAATATATATTTTGTCAAACCTACCAAATATCAATGTAAAATCCACATACATATTTATAGACGCATCCTACTAAATATCAATGTATTCAACCTGCCGAATATCCCCCTTTTTTTTTTCAAGTGCGCGTTTTCTCTTCTTTTTTTTTTCCCAGCCGCAGTTGTTGACCAAGTCTTCTGTGAACAATGCATCTGTGCACTGTTTACGGGCCCACAAACTTCACTTTTTATCAATTTTTTCATTAAAAATGGGTCTCATGGCACTATTCACACATTTAAAAATTATTTTGCTACAGTGTTTTCTGTTTTCTGTTTTCAGTTTTAACAAAATAAGTTCTATTCAAACGGACCTATAAAACCGACCATTTTTTTTTTGAGAAAGAACTTGCCAAATATCAATTTATTCAAACTTGCTAACTTTAAAAATCTACTTACATACATATATATATATATATATATATATATATTTATGTAACCTGCCAAATATCAATGTACTCAACCTACCAACTTAAAAAATCCACATGCATATATATACATGCAAACTGCCAAATATCAATGTACTCAACCTGCGAATTTTTAAAATCCACGTACTACATATATATATATACATACATACATATACATGCAATCTGTCAAATATTAATGTACTCAACCTACTAACTTTACAAATCCACATACATATATATATATATATATATATAGATGCAATCCACATACATAACTATCAATGTTGTCTTTAGAAGACTCGTACATATATTAAATTACAATAAAACCCCACATCCATAAATACTCAATGAGGTCCGATTGGAGTTGAGAATGAATTTCATGGTCTCAAATACATTGAAGGGTTTCAATGAACTTTGTAAATTCATTTGTGTGCTCCCGTGACAGTTGTATAATAGGATTGTCATCAATTTGCTCATAATCCAATTCCACTGCTTCATTTACATCTCGCTTATCCTCAACAATCATGTTATAAAGAATTACACACGCTTTCATGATGTCTTGGAGCGTTTCACTATAGAAAAATATTGTAGGTCCACGCACAATTGCGAATTTTGCTTGAAGCACTCCAAATGCATGCTCTACATACTTCCTATTCACCTCTTGAGTTTTTGAAAATAATTTTCTTTTTTGTCCTTATGGAGATGAAATTGTTTTAACAAATGTTGGCGACTTTGGATATATGCCATCGGCAGGGTAGTATCACATTGTATACTCATGGTCATTGATTGAGTAATTAACTACAGAAACACGTCCTTGTTCAAACTCATAAAATATAGGAGACCGTTCTAATACATTAATGTTATTATTTGACCCAAGTAACCCAAAAAATGCATGTCATATCCAAAGATCAAATGATGCCACTGCTTACAAAACAATGGTTGGCTCACGAATGTAACCAGAGTACTGACCTTTCCATGTAGCAGGACAATTTTTCCATTTCTAATGCATGCAATCAATGCTCCCTAGCATCCCTGGAAATCCACATCTTTCCTCATTGGCTAAAATTCTAGCAATGTCTTCATTGTTTGGGGACCTTAAGTATTCCTTGGAGAAAATATCAACCTCTGCTTTAACAAATTTTTTCAAACTTTCTATTGCAGTGGATTCTTTAATCCACACATACTCATCCATAAAATCAGCTGTAACTCCATTCACACGCATCCTAAGTGCACCTATTATGTTTTGAAGAGAAGATAAATTGAGTCTTTGGGAATTATCTCTTTTTTAGATAAAGTAAGGCTCATAAGTTTCTACCTTAGATTGAATACGAAGAAAAAGAGACCGACTCATCCGAAATCTCCTCCAAAATAAATTAGGAGGATATACTGGTATGTCGGCAAAGTAGTCAAGATAAAGTCTTTTCTGGTCTACCAAATAATCACGTTTGATAGTCCGACGACGTTTACATTGTGATGTTGAACCCTTAGGAACTTGTCTCATTATCTCATCTTCATCTGAGTAGTCAAAAAGCATTTTGCAAAAAAAAGAGCGACCTATAGAGACAACCTTAAAGATAACAGTGTTAGGAAATTATCACTATTATTGAACAAGAAAATAATTAATAAGGGTTTAAAGAACATAAAACTGACAATATAGCAACTTATAAATTATACAGTCTATGTTCCTATATACAATACAGACTTCATAAAAGATTAATGTTAAGACCTAGGAATAGAATACTTACCTATTTTATTATATAAACTTTACATGCTGATGTATGATTCATCACAAAAAGAGCATCCAAATACTTAATATAACACCGTGATTCATCACATAAGTTTTTAATATAACCAAAAATGATGTGATTACATAAGTGGCATAACCTACTGCCAATTGATCAAATTGTAACAATACATTATCTACATGTTTCAAACCTACGCTTAAAGTAAGCCACTACCAAAATAAGGTCGAAACAAAATATCATCTACATATGCCGAACCCCAACCCTAAAATAATTTACTTCCAAAATAAGGTTACAACAAGACATCATCTCCTTAGGTCAAACCCAACTATTTACTCTAATTTTTGTTTTGCAAGAATTTGATCCTTGAGATTTTCAAAATAAAGTCTTTCTTTTTCATTCATGCCACTTGTATCCATGGTCATTATTCTTCCCTCCTCCCTAATAGTTTCAAGATGAAGTCTTTCCTTTTCACTACCAGCTTTTTGCGCATCCACTCGAACCCTATCCGCTTTGATGCGAAGAGCCTTTTTGTCTTGTTCATGAGATTCCTGAATATATTGCAATTTTTTCGCCAAATAATCCTCAAAACCCTTATCACCATATGTTCTCTTTCGCTTAGCCTTTTCGGCTTTTCTACCAATCGATCTCTCTAGCACCATTGTGTCATCATCATTACTACCAACTTGATCAATTGAACTTGGAGTTTGAGGGAGCCCTTTGGATCTTTCCTTAGGCACACTCCACTTTGGTTGGTTCTTCAACACAACCCAACAATGTTCAAATGCAAAAACTGTTTTTTTGCCGAGTGATGAAGCTTTATATAGAGCCTTTGCATCTTCCAACTAATTTTTTTTTAATAAATAAATTATTTAGTGTCTTCAAACTATTGGGAAATTAATATTGTGACACCATTGCAATATAATTTATACCTTCATTTGGTCAATCACACCACTTTGATTTCGGGCTTCAACTTTAGCCATGAACCTAGCAAACTTACTTGTCTCCCTATTAATTGTTCCCCATCGATTTGATGGGAGGAAGTAGAACGTGTGGTTCCGTAAGTATCGTTTTTGCAAAAGTATTGCCAAATTTTCTCCCAAAATTTTTCAGCCCTTTAGTCAGTATCATGTATGGCATCCATGCTAATGTTAAGCCATGCAAAGACAAGGAGGTTGTCCTCATCTACACTAAAGTTGCCACCACATTTTGTTGGATTAGAGGTGACAATTTCAACTTCCAATAAAGACTCTTGGATGGGCATTGAAGTATTTTGAGACCTACTTAAAAATGGTGCCACAAAATTGAAATCTCCTTGTAAGAAATTAGCATATCGTGATATGTCTTCTTGTGTATCCATCCCTTTTAAATAGGGAACTTAAAACAATTAGTGTATGAAGTCAATCAGTATATGAAACCAATAAAACAATAGCAAATTAGGTATGAAGAGAAGGGACCTTTTTAATCATTACTTGTGATTGTTAAAGTTCAATAAGGAGGAAGAGCATATCCCCTTCCCTTGAGTTATACTCTACCTTTTTGCTCAATTAGTATATGTACACCCAACTAATGTAATCAAACTAAATTTTGACTATAGTTATGGGTAGTAACATACAATATAAATATATAAATATATATATATATATATATATATATGTATGTATGTATATATATATAGTTCTCATACATTCAAGCTCCATAAGCTCATAATTCAAAATATTCATTTTTCTCATGATTCAAAATACTAACTAATCAATGTTAAGGGATAAGAGTATAAGACTATAAGAGCAAACTCACAAAGTCCAAGAGTTCAAGTATTTGTGATAAGTGATTACTACAATACGAAATACAAATTTAACCAAATCTATTGTTTCTCAAAAAAAAAAAAAAATCTATAGATTGTGATAAGATAAGAAGAGTTATTTGTATTTTAAACTCATTGTATCTTAAATACTTAATTTGTATCTGACCATCTGTATATTCATATATAAATTCAGAGCCTTTACATATTGTAAATATGCTGAAAACTCAAATCAATTCTTATTTGTATCTTTACAATCAGTATAAGCTAATCATAATATTTTGATGGCAGCTTCTCACGTATAGCAACATCCTACAATATATGTTGACAACTCCTAATTAAAACAATATATGTTGATAGCTACTAATCAATATATTTCGACTATATATACTACATTAATTTTTTGTTATAGAAATACTAGCCCTTTCCACAGCTAAATATTAATAGAATACAGTAGCAAATATAACTCAAAATATACTCTGCATAATATATTTGCAAACATAGCCCATACATAGCCAACATGTACAAATAGAAATCAAATAAACACCATAGAGTTGAACACAACAAAAACCATTGATAGAACCTTTGCATACAACATATTAATTTGTTGAAGAAAAAGTCACTAAACAAGAACATCGATTATCTAATAAAATTGGGATTTTGGTATGAAGGAATAAAATAATTACTGTTACAGATCTATTAACCTTTGCTAGGAGGAGTTGTTGAATGATTTGTAAGGAAAAAAAAAAGCTTATCAAAGCACAGTTTTACAGAGGGGTACAAAAACAAAGAGAAAAGAGAGAAGGGAGAGAAATAGATAAAGAGCGAAACTTATTGGTAATTGAAGTTGAACATGAGCAAACTTTCGGAAGATGCTAATCCCGTAATAGAGAGCAAAAACCCCTCGTGATGAAGCTAAATCCCACCTCTGCAAACATCAACAACAATTCTTTGATCAAAACCCAAACACAAACACAAGCTGAATCCCCTTTTTTCTTGCAGAGAGAGAAAAGAAACACAAACACAGAAACTCAAATACATTGATCAAAACCCACCTAGTATATTGCTTTGATTTTGATTTTGATTTTGATTTGATTTGAGTTTTCATGATGTGTTACGGTTAGCACGAAGCTTGCTCTCAGGATAGCCTAACCTCCTCCACTAATTCGATGAGAGACCAATTAATCACCAAGAGGGCACAAAACTCCCAACACCAACAGAGCTTCGTTTTGAGATTTTGCAAACAAAATCTTAACCCAAACCCAAAAACCCTTGAGAATCTAGGTTTAAAGAGAGAGTGATAGAGTGAAGAGTTAAATGGGTAAAGATATCTAGAGTGTTGGGTTTATGAGATGAGTAAATTGGCAAAGGGATTTGGAGATGGGTGAGGGTGAATCAGTAGAGACATTTGGAGAGAAAGAGAAAGGCTTGGTGAGAGGCTTCAGCGATAGAGAGAGAGAGAGAGGATGAGAGACCGTGTGAATGAGAGAGAAAAGAGAGGAGAGAGAGAATAAATTTGATTAAAAAAAGATACAATAGTGCTACAGTGCCATCATACATTTATGATGGCACTGTAGCACAATGCCAAATTTTTTATGAAAGCTCAAAAATGTGTTGAAAACACAATAGCTTGTTTAGACCCCCAATTAAAATTACGGCTTGGTTGATTTTACACTAACTTAATACTAAGTGCGAAATAGTGTAAACACAAGCATACAAACACGAGAGCTACTCTACTTCATAATTAAAGCAACACAGCAGTAAAATGAAATAAACAAGAGTAGGGAAGAGAGATGCAAACACAGATAACACCAAGACGTGTTATCGAAGAGGAAATCGAAGAATTCGGCGAAAAATCTCTCCACTGCCCTCCAAACGGAAATCGATCCACTAGACAATCAGTTGGGATACATGGGTAAGCAAAAGACCCTTCAAGCCTAATCTATCCTCTGTACCTAAGCCCTCCAAGCTCCTACTCCAACAAGGCTTCTCGGAACCGTGTCTTGTCTAGCTCTCCGGATCCCGCAACAAGCTCCATGTTGCATCCGCCAACCATGGCATCTTCCAATGCTTCCCAACAACACCAAAAACACTCACTACACTCTGAAAAGGTATGAATTGTGTTTGGGTACAAATCTCCTCTCAAGGTATGATAATGGGAGAGAGAAGGAAAAGAAACTACAATTAATTCTCACTAAGGATGAGTAACTCTCTCTCAAAAAGATGGGTGTGTGTATTGTAGAAAACCTATCTAGGGTTTTTCTCTCTGAATGACCTCTCTTACATTTGTGGGTAATGAGGGTATATATAGTATGGGTGAAGGGTAAGGAATTCACACATAAAAATCCTCCAGGCAGAAAATGACAGCCTGGCACGACTCTTCAGCTTCTAATCATGTGCTCCTCACATGCTCTTTTTCACAGCTTAGCTTCTCGTGAGTTTCTCGCGAAATCCATTGATTCTTCATTTAAGCTTGAGTCTTCACCAACTTAATACTAAATCCAATATAATAAAATCCCACAAAATACAAGGAACAAAATTAGAGCAATTACAACACTTTTTGTCATGGAATAAAGCCAACATAAAACATAGTTGTAAATCACAACTTTACATTTTACAATTTTGCAATTTTACAAGACCGGATGTTGCTCACCTTTAATGCCTTAATGCTAAAATATGCTTACATATGGCATTTGCAAGCCCAGCTATGAATGCTCTTAACACACCTCTTCGCCTAAAATTGCAAAATCAAAATTTTCTCTCTCCATCTCTGTTCTCTCTCTCTCTGTTAACTCCAAACCTTCATAGCCACTGCCTAGCATCGTCGTCGGAGCTATGCTGTTGACCTCACCGCTTCCAACACCTAACATCGCATGAAAGTGGTCTTCTCTTTCTTTTTATGTTTATTTTCTTTAATTTTGATATCTTATTTGTATGCTTTTTTGTTTCCCCTAAAATTGCAAGGGTCTATCTTTTTATGATGATGGATTTGGCAACATAATCTCACCTTAGAAGGGTCTTATTTTTATAACCAAATCTCACTTGAAAGATAAATGCTTTGTTATGGGTGAGAACACTGACTCATATGATAATGGATTGGCTTTGTGATTCTGTTATGGGTAAGATTTGGGTGTTTCTGTTTAGGGAAGAGATGGGTCTTATGGAGTTGGGGTTTGGTATTGTGAGTTTGGGGTTTATTGGCTATTGGGCTGCTTAGATTAATATTGATGATTCCTTGCAGGTAATGTATGATACAACTGAAGTCAAACTTCATGTTTGTTGCTAAGCTGAAGAGGAATTTGGTACATTTTGTTAGATACCTTTTGATTATATCAACATTAGTCATGTTTATCATTGGTGCTAGTTTCTATTATGGTAACCTTGCTAATCTATGTTGCTTATATCCTTTACTAAATCAAATTGTGTGAGTTTGGAGTTTGGCTTTCTGGATGGGATGGGGAATCATGGAATGATTTGGGTCAATTTTTGTATTATGGAATTTTGAAGATGATTTTGTTGTTGGTGGTATAGGTTTGGATGAAATTTTAGTTTGAATTTGATTTCCCTAAAAACAAAATGAAAAACGAATCTTAGGAGTAAAGTAGAAGGATAGATCAAAACAATTTTATCAGATTTTTGTCTCTACTTTTTTTCTTTCTACAAATTTGGCTAGATTTTTATCTTTCATATGTGATATTCTTATTGTTTTGATATTTTCATATTTGGAAGTATTTTCTTCCGGTTCTATTGTTTGGTTTGCTGAAACTTTAGCTTATTACTATAATTGATTAATGATTAAAGAAGAATTTGACAATGCTCAATGTGCAGCTCTCAACTTATTTTTTTTTTAAATAAGTAGCTCCCAACTTAGGTTTGATGGTAATGGTATATTATATTGAGTGAATTTGAAAGATAGATTTATAGTAGTTCCTAAATTTATGGTTCCCACAATTTTTCTTTTCTCTTCTTTTAAGATGTATATGAAATCTTGAACTTTAATTTGGTTACTTTGTTTGAAAATAAAAATTAGTATTTTTTCAAAGCAAAAATCTGTCAACTAGTAACTAGATTCTATAGTTTATTAACTCTATTGTGGTTGTATGTGTTTTCCATTAAATTTTAATTTAATTTGCTTTAGTATTGGTGTAAAGTGACCATCTAACCAACCTTAAATGGTTTTGCAAACTGTCTAAGATTACTTCTTTATAATGGCTGTCATAGAAAATAAATTTCAGGAGCATAAAACAGTACTAGAGCAGCCACACATAAGCAATAGCCTGAGGGCTATACTTGAAGACGTGTTGGACTTAGCAAATGAGATTGACCAAGTTTCATTTGGGTTAGGAAAGATGTAAATCAAGCAGCTCATGAGCTTGCTAAGTGGGGCTTAGTTAATAATTGGAATGATTTTGTAAATTGTGGCCTTACCTGATCGTCTAATGTATGTGATCATGAAGGATGCTCCGGGTTGTACCATTTCAGAACTAAACATGTCTTTTATTTACAAATGTTGAGCAACCATCTCGCTTTCATTAGACCCTTAGTTAACATCAGTTGAACAATCATCTAGCTTTACCGAACACATCTTATGTTGAGTGAGATGTGCAAAATTTGAATTTCCCTCACTTTGGATTCTTATTCACTTCCAATTTCTAAAAAAAATAATTAAAAACCAACCAACAAGTGGTGGATTTGCTAATCTGGCCATTTTCGAACCTATCTGTCTTTCCCACCCCATCCAATTCAATGGAGCAGTGCACTAGGGAAAAAAGAGAAGCAAAGGGGTTAATATAACAATCTATATATATTTATCAAAATATACAACACTTCTCCACATCCTTATCAGAAAGTCCATGTTAGGATGATGATGATGTTCATATTCATAGAATGGTAGTGCTTTTTTTTTTTTTTTTTTTTTTTTTTTTTTTTTTTTTTTTTTTAAAGAGTGATGTTTTTGTTTTTTAATTGATTAAAGAGTGATGTTAGAGATATTACTCCATCCGTTCCAATTTGTTTGTCTTGTTTGAAAAGTCAAACATTTTAAGGGAACATCATTTATTGTCTTGTCTGCCTTATAAAAATGTATAAGTTTACAAAACTACCCTTAAATAAATTTATCAGCTTTTTTAAAAAAAAAAAGAGTTATTCTTAATGAGGCATCTAAAAAGGTGCCCCAATTAGATTAATTTTTTTAAATATTTGTTAATTTTCTTTTCAAATAGTTTTGAAAATAAAGTAGGGGTATAATAGGAATATTAGTAAACTAATAACTTTTATTTTTAGAAATAAGACAATATTAAGGGACATCCCAAAATGGAATAGAGGACAAACAAACTAATATGTCAAAAATCACAAAAAGTAATTATAGTACTTGTATAAAAAAATTATAGTACTAATTTATTATCTTGTTGAAGTAGAACCAATCACATTTATTGTTACTAATATTTATAAGTTTTAGTATTTTCCTTATTTTTTTAATAGATCTTTTGAGTTTCAAAGCTTTTTGGAGGATTTTTTTTTTAAAATTTCATTTAAAATTCTTATAGCCATAAAAAAGAAAAAAAGAAAAAAAAAAGGAATAACAACTCTTATTGAGAATAAAAGAGTAGAAAACCAACAAAATTCAGGCCACCTCCCCATCCTCATCACCTTCATCCAAAAGCACCCCATGACCCAACTGGGTTGATTGGGGATGAGAACGGGGGCCCATAAAATTAACATTGCTCGTTAGGCTTCATTGTCTCTTAATTCCTATACACCTAAAATTAAACGGATCTGAAAGCCCCTAAGAGCCCATTTGGTTCCACTTTTTGAGCCCAAAAAGGGCGTTTTCAAAAAAGCCCAACCAATTTTTGCGTTTGGTAAGCTCAAAACATAACTTTTTTATAAAAGTTGGGTTTTGAACTTTTATAAAAAACTGAGGACAAAACGCGGAAGGAATATAGACTCTCAGGGGTCCATAAATCAAAACGCGCTATGCGCGTTTTGTATATTACCGTTGCAAACCGTTGAAAGACCGAAATACCCAGCACTTTCTCTCACGCCCCTCATCTCTCATCTCTGCTCTCCCTTCGCAGTTTGACGCCTCCATCTCTTCTCTCTGCCTTGCTCTGCCCTCTCTGTAAGTCTCTCTACTTTCTGTCTTTTTTCTTTGTCTTCCTTTTCTTCTTCCGCTTCGTCTTCCTCTTCTTCTTCTTTCTTTCTTTCTTTCTTTCTTTCTGGTTCTTCCTTTCCGTAAGTCTTTCTGTAGTTTTGGATTGTGGTTTGTTTTATGGGTAATGATTTTTCTGTGTGTTCTTTGGGTTGATTTCTCATGGGTATGGGTTGTTTTGATTTGGACCGAACCTGGGTTGATTCTCATGGGTCTGATTTGGGTTGTTTTGGTTTTGATTTCTCTGTTCTTTGGTTGATTTCTCATGGATCTGGGTTTTGATTTCTCTGTTCTTTGGTTGATTTCTCACTTTTGGTGTGTGGGTTTTGATTTCTTAGGTACCAAAAACACTGATCTGCTACCAAAAACCAGGTACCAACACTGATCTGAATTTTTTTTTTTTTTTTACCGAGTGTGGGAAAAAAAATTTCGGATCTTGCTATGAATGGGTATTGTTCCTTTACTTGTTTTGCTATTTGTTTTTGCTGATTGGAATATATAATGAAGTGTTTAGTTAGTAAAAATATATAATGAAGTGCTTAACACTGATCTGAATTTTTTTTTTACCGAGTGTGCTATTTTAATATATAATGACGTGTTTAATGAGTATAGTTTGTGAATCTGAAATAGCCGAGATTAATCTTAGCTAGCTTCTAGCATGTGTAATTTGACTTTTTGTTATACACTAATGAGCTTAATAAGTACCATCTTCAATCTTCAGTGTATGTCTACTAGGCTTGCATACTACAATAAAGGGGATTAGAGTCTCTTTATGATCTAAGAGTAGATTTTACTATGTTATTGACATGGTAATTGGATTAGATACAAATAACTAAGGAACTTTGTAATGATTGGAACTTTGTCAAGTGTTTTACTGTATTTATTAAACAGATTGGAACTTCGATTATGATATTGACTAATGGAAATATTTTGTTGCAAAGTTTGCCATTTGGATCTTTATGCAGTATCCCTAAAATTGTATTAGACCACCATATGGGGAATCCATTAACCTGTTGAAATTTACTTTGTTCTTGGGTTTGCATGAATTGGTTGATTTGGTAAAACTGGGAAGTGCAAAATGGATTTTCTGAGATCTTCCTCTACCCCTTAGTATGGTTGAGAAGAAAAATGAATGGAAACAAATTTGAAAGTCTGCTCTTTTCTTTTCCTTTTAAAAAAAAAAATTATTATTATTAATGGTGCTTTTATTTCAAAGGATGCAGTTAAATAAATTTGACTGTGCTTGGTAGGATTTCTTTTTTCTCTTAGGCTTTATGCTGGGAGAAAAAATACAAAAACTTTCAATGAATTTATTTTATTAACATCTGTACTGTGACAATAGAGCTAGGGTAAGGTTAAATGGTGTGCAAATGAATTGAATAAAAAGAGAGGGCTGTCCCTAAATGAAATTAACAAATTCAGTATGACAGAATTCTTTTCACATAATATACTTTTTTAGTAAGAGAAATCAATTCGTTGATGCACTTCAGCTCTTATTTATGTCTATGTTATAAAGATATGATTAATCATCATTTGATTGTTCTAAGATGCAAGTTACTAATGCTAAACATGATGCCAAATAATATGTTCCAAAAGATTGCTTGAAAATGAATTTAGGACACAGATTAATGGCTAGCATATGTGCGTCTGTGTGTCTTCACCTCATGACAGTACTCTTTAGATATAAAAAGGAACTCAGTGCAATACACTAACACACCCATTGAGTTATAATTGGATGCAGTGTTTGCCAGATTGATGGAAAAAGTGCTTATCATAATCTGCTACAGAGAACTATCGGTCATAACTTTTTGATGATATTGTTATAGTTAATACCTTCTTATTGTGGTATAATGAGATGGTTTGGAATAAAGAGTGTATTAATATGCTTACTTTAAGATGTTTCATTACCTTATTGGGAATCCAGGTGCAATTCACATTGGCATAGAGCTCCAAGATAGATAATAGCCCGATTTTGTAGCTGAGGATATTCTGTTGTCTTCATATTATGAAAACTTAAGCATAGACAGGGAAAAAAGAAAAGAAAAAAAGAAGCGGAATGCTTGTGAAACTTTGAAAAGAAGCCCGATTTTATATGTTTTTACATTTTTATGTAGTACAATTTAAACTTAGATTATTGGTGTATATTTTATCATCTTTTTACATTTTTATTTTGTGCTTCATGTTGATGGAAATTATTTAGATTTAATTAATATTAATATTATTATTGTTTAGTAAGTATATGAAATAGATGATTTAATACGTATGAAATAAACTCACATACACCAAAAAAAAAAAAAAAAGTTTGAAATAAGTTCCCTTATATATACATTGTCCTTTTTGGTCATTTACCCCTCAAAAAGCCACTTTTATAAGTGCTAGCCAAACACTCAGCTTTTTCATTATGCACTTTTTAACAGCTTTTACCAAACACTCAGCTTTTTGAAACTCCACTTTTTCATTATGCACTTTTACAAAACTCCACTTTTTCATTATGCACTGTTTCAAAAAGCTGAACCAAACTCACTCTAAGCCCGGTAGATTAATCGATGCAATGGCAGTTCTACCGTACAATATAAAATTGACAATAACTTTAGCTTTGGGGTAGAGACATAGCTGCCCATAAGACAAGCTTAGCAAGCCCATTCTCATTTTTTTTGTCGAGGGCCTGAGGCAATGGATATTGAAAGGTACCTATCATGTCAGCCTGCTCCTGATGAGATTGGGCTAATGACACTTGATGAGTGATGCTGAAATCTTTGAAGTGTCAATTAGGCCCTATGAGTTAAGATTGGATTGACCAGCCTCGTTTAGAAAAAGCGAAAAGGCAGATGAAATTCAAAGACAGGCAACTAGATCTGAATGATACTTTATGGTAATGGGTAATTATGATTATAAATTTATAATAAACAAATGATACTTTTCGTATTTGTATTTGTTTAATCGTTTCCATAATTGGGGATGTGTTGTAACTTGTGAGCCAAGCTCACAAGTTTGTGTCCATCTCATACAGGACGAAGATAACACAGAACTATATCAATAAAAAAGAGCTGCTAGTGGATCGATCTGTACCACAAGTTCCTGACAGCCTATGGAGATTACACTTGGTTGGAGAACATGAAACAAATGATTGAGATCAGTAGCCACTAGCCAAAATAGCTTTGAAAAGAAAAGCTATGAAGAGGGCGCCACTTTAAACGATTTCATGAGCTTGCCTTATCTTAAGGATGATTTATTTAGCACACACGTGCCAAATAATATGATACAAAATACTAAAAGGTTGAAGGATAATAATAATAGGACAAAACATATACACAATATCTTAATTACTGTTCTTTTGGTTCACTTTTTAAGATTCTGCCATGTGATTACTTAATTTAAAAAATACACTTCCATTCATGAAAAAAAAAAAAAAAAAAAAAAAAAACCACATGACTGAATATTAAGAGAGGAACCTAAGAAATAGCACTTAAGTACTATATCCAATACCTTAGGTGCTGTTTCTTAGGTTCTCTTTTTAAGATTTTGCCATGTGGTTACTTAATTTAAAAAATACACTTCCATTCATGAGGAAAAAAAAAAAAAAAAAAGCCATATGATTGAATCTTAAGAGAGGAACCTAAGAAACAACACTTAAATACTATACCCAAGGAAAAATTTGCTTAGTCCAAGCCCGAGGAGATAAATGCGCTCCAAGGATTTCACCCACCCAAGGATGGAAATAGAATCAAGACAATTGGTGTCTTGTGGTGTTCCAGGGTAAGGAGAAAGGGTAGCGATGGAGGCAAGGACGATAGAAGGAAGTTTCCTGGAAGGAACACTTCCCTCCTCCGCACTTAATGCCCTGCACCAACCTTCTTAGTTGCATTAATGAGGAAATGATTCCTGAACAGTAACTTCATAGCTAGCAGCCCCTTCCACCACCTTCAATAGAGTTTTGATGGGATAAGTATCCTTAGGAATGCTTGGAGGCATACAGGTGGAAGGTTATGATGCAAGAAAGGGGAATATAAAAGGAAGAGAATCTCCTAGAAATAAGGAGGGACATTTTCTCTAAGAAGTAGAAAAACAAGAAAGTAAACAATGTATTATCTAGTGTAGAACTTGAACAAATTATATATAAGAAACTGATTCTTAGACTTGCCCGAGGAGAGCATTTTTTTCTCATTCTCTACTTATGTTACACCTCTCTGTTACTCTGGGCTCTTCGGCTTCAGACTTGAACTTAGCTTAGAATTGCACTTGAAGTATTTTCCCACTCTCTGAAGAAAATTCTATTATTTGGGCTTGGTTTGATGGATAAGGTACCACGGTTCTTAGTGGGCTTGGGCCTTTATTTTCAAAGTACCTACAATAATAATAATAATTATTATTATTAATAATTATTAATTATTATTATTATTATTTTGAGAATGAGTTGAAGGATAGCTTTGTTGCAAACCTTTTTATTTTTTATTTTTTTGGTTGCAAACCTTGATGAGAAAAACTAACCAAATTATTTTTAAATGCAACAATCAAAATTTATATTCTACTATATCATTAATTTCCAAATGCCAGAATTTTATGTGGTGAAGCTTTTTTCCAATTTGAAAGAGCGTGTAAGTTGATCCATTTATATATAATTAGATTAAGCAAGATGGGGGAATAGTCCTCCTCGTGTTTCATTCATTAGATTGGAAGATGTATAATTAAAGAGAATAAGCAGCAAAAAAAAAGCATATTCATAGGAAGCTTCATTGCACCAGAAACGCCTAAATAATAATTTATATAAATAAATAAAGAAAAGAGGCCCACCCAGAGATTCCAATGTTGCACAATATCTAAAAGCAATTAATTGGCAATCATATTTAAGATCCTCATGTCGATTGTTCACATTGCACAGTGGTGCAAGCAAGAGAAGAGTGTGAATCACTTGGCGTATTTCGCTGGGAAATTAATGATCTATTGGTCTATATCTTTAGCACAGTCTCATTTTTCTTTCATTTGATTGGTTGCCTTATCAATTTTCTCATATTTGATTTCTTTTTGCAATGATTGAGAAAATCGAGGGATGACTATTTGAAATGCTTTGGATCAATTTTCAAAATCCAAAACCAAAAAAACAGTGTAAATTTTTAGAGTAAATCTAAATTCAAATACCCATCTTATCACGAAAAGGAAAAAAGATAATAATCAGCCTTAACGTGTCATGTGTGATGGGAAAATTTTGCATATTTATTTAAATAAATACAAAGCTAAAAACAAAATTTATGCCTTTTTGGTTTTTGTTTTTGTTTGAAAGAACTTCTATTTCGGTTATAAAGACAACTAATTGTTAACCCGTACAATGCACGGGAAAACTATTGATAACTTCCCTATTATGAAAAAAAAAAAAAAAATCAATATCATTGTATAATTTATAAATCAAACCAATAAAATCTATCACTTGCAAAGTAATAAAATCTATCACATGCACTGAGAAATCGTGATAACCAAGAGCTTGAGATTATATTTAAAAAATATATAACTAATATAAGTACTATCCAATACAATTAATTACACAAATATAGTTAACTTCATACTCATTCAATCAAATATCTTTCATAAATTATATTAATCATTCTTGATGTCCAAGATGTATCTAAATTCTAACATTGTCAGTAAACAAAGACGCTAGACCTTAATGAAATTGAAAAGGCAACATAATGCCAATTTACACAATTACTAAAATCATCACTTTCCACTATTGCGAGAGAGAGAGGTGGCTGTTGTGGTGCATCTCTTAAGAATAATCTACCCTTTACATCTTTTTTGATGTAATCGACCCATAACAAAATAGATGTACCATGTTCAGAGCATGCACATTTGGGAGACTAAAAGTAAAAGAAAATGAACCCATCTAAAGTTTTTTGCTCTTCCTCTTGATGTTGACTTTTCCAGCACTATCCAGAATCAAATTTATATACTCCTCAGAACCCTATAAGGCATTAAAATTAACTTTTGAACAAATTTACATGTATTCACTTAAAATTGAGAAAGATGCTAAAAATTAGGTTTGTAGGGATGTTAAGCCTAGCGATATATATGTCTATGTGTATATTGGGCCGGAGGCCCAATCCGAGGACATGAAGTAGTCCGAGGAGGGGCAAACATAATCAGAGGAGTCCGTGTTAGTAAGTGAAGAGGTTAGTTTTGATCAAATAGGTCCATGAGGATGGTTTGAGGATGAATCTCTCATCGACTGAGCAAAGCTGAGGTTCGAAGTGGTGGTCTACCGTCCAGGGCAGCGTTCCAGGAGATTCTATTGATATGGATAAGCATCACAGAAGCACAGAATGGAGGGAAGTTCTAAAATATCTAAAGAGAAAGCTACTACCACTGCATTGAATGCTCTACACCTAACCAACTGGTCGCATTAATGTGGAGGTGATACCTGAACAGTAATTTTCAGCCTTATAGCTACTACCAAAGATTTCAAGAAGGTGCTGATGAGACAAGGATCAAATACCAGCAGTCTGCCCTACACGTGGAGGGTAAAGAGCAAAGAAGGAAGAGAGTATAAAACAAAAATAAGACCCTGAAGAGAGGGGATCAAGAAATTAAGAGAAAAACACTATAGCAATCAAGAATTGAACTTGTAATCTAACTTAAGAGTAATATATAAGAATTGATTTCCTCAAACTGTGCCGAGAACGATTTTATTTAGATTAAACTAGTCTACTTACATTTTCTTGTCATCTTGATTCACTTTACTTGTTGTCTAGCTCACTAAAGCTCGGTTTTCCAACCCACTCTCTACAAATTCGTTGTATTGGACTCTTTGGGCCTAAGTTCATACATCCCTTGGGCTAGGGCCCCAAATTTGGTCCTTACAAGGGTTTTTTTTTTTTTTTGAAGACGTCCTTACAAGGTTGATATCAACCTTTTAACCAAAATTCAACATTTTAATGATGCACATCAATCAACAATTTTGCCATTGTTAGTTGCAACATATATCTTTTTATTTGTGACAAGTATGGTGCAATTTTGGCCATCAAATTTTACTCAAAAGCCATGATTAAAAATACTCATCATAAATATGATTAAAAAACTCAAGCAGTAAATTAAAACCCTTTACATAGTGTTTTTTTTTTTTTTTTTTTTTTTTTTTTTTTTTTAAGACTATCCTTAACATTTTATCTTCAAAACATTATAACAGGGAATGCTACAAAAAATTGGAATGATTTACCTATATATAGCTTAACCATACTTACTACTCCATATAATTCAAATCAAGACGTTTGATTTTCCCCCCTTATCACACAAACAGATTATCAACTAAAATTTTAAGAATAACATTACATGCAAAACCCAGAAAAGCCCAACATTGAAAAGGACGAAATCAATAATTAAAAGTCTCTAAAAAACATTACCACTATCATGCAATATCCAATACAACAAAATACCTAATCTACAAAAATTTGTAAAACTAAATCAAATAGCTGTTACTTATCTAACTCTCTCACGGGAACCTCTATTTTTAATAAGATCATCAAGTGACATATCCAATTCAGTAGCCATAAAATCAGTAGCTAAAGTAATAGTCTTCAAGAAAAAATTGTTTTGTTTTCTTAGGATAATCTCTTATGGGGTTTCTACGATTTTGATTAGCTTTATTGTTTTAGACTTGAATTTTCCTTCAATTCTTTATTTCTTATTGTTACCTGGCATTGGATGGATTACTCATTTATTGCTTAAAAGCAGCAAGAATAAGCAAAAATTCCATAATACCAAATGGAATAAAACTTTGGAGCTAGTAGTATTATTCCACTGTCGTTAATCAATTGCTTAATTAAGATACCTTGTAGTTGGATAATTCTTTTAATATTCTTAGTCCATTCAAGATTCAACCTATGTTTCACGCCAACAATATGTCTCAAGGAAAAGATCACATTAACCCAATCCATTTCTTCCATATCTCAAATCTCAATGGCCCAAGCGTGGGCTCTAGTAACACGCGTTTGGTACGGATAATCTTTCGTAGCGAGTTGTCCTTACGGCATGTTGTTTGCTAAAGAAGCCGTCAAGGAAACTGAAAACTCGGAATTCTAGTAAAAAAAAGCAAACTAATGGATAAATTTTGATATTTCTCATTTATTTATTCATCCCCACAATCGACAATGCCTTCTACAAATTGATCTTTGGTTCTAAATTGTATATACATCTTTATCGCTTCTAAAATATCATAATTATGAATGGTTAAGATCATTCATAATTACGTGGCTAGTGGTGCAAGTGGCAAATCCATAGGCAACTCTTTAACGCCACCACTTGCGTCATTTGCCCTTTGCGCAAGTTCCTCATTTGTTAAAAGAAGTGTGCCACTAGCCCACTATTATTAGTATTAGTATTACTCACTCTTTTGATATGTTTGAAGAAAGACAATGAACCTAGATTATTAGTATTTTCATTCATTCCCTTATTTGGAACCACCCCAACTTCTACTATTTCACTCCCAGCCTGCCATTGCCAATTTGCCGTGGATTATAGCACCCAAATCCCAATAGTTGATCAAGTGGACATTTTTTTTTACTATATTTAAATCTAGTTAGTGCCATCTTCTGTAAAATATAAAGACAGGAAGCTACTTTCGGGCGTGGTCACAGGTATCATGTATGCATAAATAAAATTGAGGCCCAGAATAAGAGGCAAACAATAGGAATAATAATTTATTCACGAATGTTACTGTCAAATCTAATGAGAAGAATAAAAGTAATAATAATAATAATATTACAATAGACAAGCACAAGCTGTAATAGCTTGTCCATTGACTCTCCACCGCAAAATCTACTTTTTGTGATCCATACCGACAGCTCAACTCAGCATTACAAACGCATCCACCGAAAGCCCAACACCATGAGAGCCCACAATCGCATTCGCAGTAATTATTATTACTATTACTATACTGCCCAACCAGACTCAGTAAATTTGTACCGCCACAACCACAACCACAACCTGAATTTGAATATTCCAAATGTGTCCTCTCTGTTGTTGTTGCTGTTGTTGTCCTTTGAGAATCCGAATATGCGGTGGTTGTTCCAGCTATTTCCTCTTTTGTCCTCATTAGACTTTCATATTCCGTACTTGTCCCTACTCTTCCTTCGTCCGGCCCACAACAAGAATTCCCACCTGCTGCTTCCTCTGTGTCACATGCAATTTCCAAATCCCTCACTACCACCCAACCATCCGATTCCCAATTTGCCCCTCTGCTTGTTGCTAATTTACCAATTCTCTCTTTAGCAGAAAACTCTTCTTCGTCATCGCCATCATCATCATCTTCATAGTCTTCCTCGAACTCTGAGTTAACCCAGTCGAGTACGCAACGAGGTGACGTGTCGGTAACCGTAACTGTATTTGGCGGCACAGCCAATAGAAATGGATGCTGTAGCAGCTGATCACAGCTCCACCGCTTTCTCGGCTCCCTCCTAAGACACTTCTCGAGGAAATCCCGGCCGAGTTCCGACAACCGAGTTGGGAACTCAGGCAACTCGTCCGAGAATACGATTCGGCTTAGCGTGTGAACCCCGCGATCCTCCCACGCTGGCTTCCCGGTTATCATTTCGATCACGGTACACCCCAAAGACCATACGTCTGATTCTGGCCCCTGAGATTCCCGCCTAATTACCTCCGGTGCCATCCACAAAGGACTCCCTCGTGGCAGAATCGGTGCCTTACGCGTGTCTCCTGAGACCTCAACCGACGATCCAAAGTCGATGAGCTTTGCTAAACTGGAATTGGGACCCACCAAAACGTTCCTCCCCTTGACATCGCAATGAACAATGCCTTGTGAATGTAAGTACCTCAAAGCCGAGACCAAACACCAAGTGTGCGACCGTACAATTCTCTCGTCCACGTCGGCAATTCGTTTTGCCAAGTCAGCCACGGTGCCACCTGGCAAATACTCCATGTGCAAGTTCCGGTGCGACGTCGTTGGAGACTCGTAGGTGACATCGTCCCCAAGGAACCCAACCACGTAAGGCGAAGACAACGATCGGAGGATCCGAATTTCGTTCTCCAAAGCCTCCAATTGACTAACCATACCGGAATTTTGATCCACGGACTTCACTGCAAATACACGACCGTCCGATATGTTAACCCCGAGACTCACTGTACCAAAACTTCCTTTGCCTACACACTTCCCTCTAACCCAAGAAACCATGTTGATTTGTTCGAGTAAAGCTTATCAGCTAAGCCAATAGCACCTTCTAAAATCTCTCAAAGCAAAGCGGGTGTTTACTATGTGTCTTTCTATTTTGTGGGGGGTCCAAGCTAAGTAGCTGCTTATATATACACGGAATGTGAGCGCCTAAAATTTAGAATTTGGAACATATCTTCTAAAAAAATTAAAAATATTTTTGGTCCGACATGGAATTTTTCGCCAAAAAAAAAAAAGAAGGAAATTACAAAATGGATAATTTGATGAACGGTTTGATGACGTCGAAGAGGTTACTGGGGCAGGAACTGGTCGGTGTTGACGTTAAAAGTGATAGTGTGGGTGCGGGATTGAGGTTTGGAGAGATACTGGGTTTTATCCTTATCCCTCTTATAGCGGGGTTTATCTGGACCGTTGATTTGATGAGATCATGGTTTTTAAGTTTTTTCTTTTTTTACTTGCAAGGTTTGTCTTGATCCGGTATTGGATTGGTTTTACCAATTTTGACATGTGGTATATTCGTGGAAATATAGGATGGTTCGTGGAAGAAAGCATTTATTTATTTATCATTATTTGTTTTTTGGGAGGAAATTGTTATTGTCTGGGAACGTGGAGGCATACTAGCTAAGTTGCTTGTTGTATTACAGTACAAGATTATTGTCCTTAAGATCGGTTAGATTAGATCATTTTTTTTTATTTGATTGTCTTTGTTGGCTTCTTTGTTATGGAATCAATAGTTATCAGTGACATCCTATCTTTAATCAAAAAAAAAAAAAAAAAAAAATAGTTATCAGTGACGACCACTAACTATGAGGTAACATTTTGTTATTTACTGGTGATTATGATCTTAATTAATTTAGGACGGCTGTGATGAGGTAGTGTAGTGCTTGGAGAGTGGGGGCGTGGTGCAATGAATCAAGGGGTTCTATAAGCCTATCATGTCAAAAATCTAAGCACAAATAAAATAAAAATAAAATAAACACAATTTTTTCCAGTACGGACTCAGGTGGGGCCTAACTAGGGCTGTCCAGACAACCCGCATATCCGACCCACCTGACCGGACCCGAACCGTCCGCCACCCGATCCGATTACTCCGGCGGTCGGCAACAAGTCCTTACTTTTCAAAACCGATTCCAGCGGATTGGGTGCGGGTCTCTTCCTCCAATACCCGAGCCACCCGACCCAACCGCCATATAAATGGGTTTAAAGGTTTGAAGTTTGTTACTCTCAGTTCTCACTCTTAGTTCTTACTCTCACTCTCTCCTCTCAGTCTCACGATCTCTGCTACCCTTCGCCGATCTTGCTCGTCGTCGATTCTGCCTCTCCATCGTCAATCTCTGCACTTCGTTGTCGACCTTCGCTCTTCATCCACAATGTCCTAGCTCGTCTTCGCCTCCATCTCTCAGATTCAATCTTTCTATTTCATCTCGTAGGTTCATTTATCTATGGATTTGTGGATTTGTGGATCTGTTCTTTGGGTTTTTGTTCTTTGGGTTTGTGGATTTGTTCTTTGGGTTTGTAGATCTTCTCTTTGGGTTGTAGATCTGTTGATTTTGTTCTTCAGGAATCAAACTTATGCTTGATTTTTGTATTTCGTTCGAAATCAAAGCCGATCGCCACCCACCCACCACCTGATCCGACTTGACCGGTGGCTTTTCGCGGTCGGTGGCGAGTCTGGAATTTCTCCACTCGATTTGATCAGGTCGGTCGCGGGTTCGGCATAAACCCGACCCGGACCGACCCGTGGACAGGCCTAGGCCAAAGGGAGCCCGGGTCCTTGGGTCCAATTTTTAAATATATATTTTATTTTAGTAGTTGGGCCCCTTTCAAAATCTTAGATCTCATTTCTTCCCAAATTAGCCTAACTAACCTAACCCAAATAGTAACTATTCAACCCAAAAACTTGATAGAAACAATAAAAACATTCACTAAAAAAAAAAAAAAAAAACTATTTTACCATGAAAGAACTAAAAAATCATGTATTATTGGAGAAGTTAAAACTAAACAGTAAATTAGTATAAATACCAGTTGACTGTAACAAGTTTTTAAAAATAAAATAAAATATTTTATTAAGATTATATCTATTCTTTCAATTAAAAAACTCAATTTCTCTCTCTTCCTTTATTATTTTACCACGAAAGAACTAAAAAATCATGTGTCATTGAAGAAGTTAAAACTAAATTTTTTGCAACTATAGTAAATTAGTATAAATATCAGTTGATTGTAGCAAGTTTTTAAAAATAAAATACAATATTTTATTAAGATTATATCTAATCTTTCAATTAAAAAACTCAAATCCTCTCTCTTTCTTTATTATTTTACCACGAAAGAACTAAAATATCATGTGTTATTGAACTAAATTTTTTGCAATTACAGTAAACTAGTATAAATACTAGTTGATTGTAGCAAGTTTTTAAAAATAAAATACAATATTTTATTAAGATTATATCTATTCCTTCAATTAAAAAACTCAAATTCTTTCTCTTCCTTTACTATTTTAATGAGTTGTTCGTATTATCTATACTATATATAAGATGATTTCCCTCTTTCAATTGGATTTTTGTGTGGTTCAAAAATACCCTCATCAATGAAAGGTCATAAATGTCAAATAAAAAATTTTTATTTTGAATTCAAAAAGAGAATTCCTAAAATTTAGGATTTTTTTCCATTCACGTTCAAAAAAGAAATTACAGTTACCGCTTATCTTTAAAGTTTATCATTTTTATTTTTTTGAAAAATAAAAAAAAAATATTTCTAAATAATAATAGATGCAAATTATTAACCTTTACTAAAAATAAAAATAAAAATAGAAGAGCTTCTGAGCATGCGCGTGAGTGTATGCTCAGAGGCTACTTTTAAATGAATGATAAAAAAAAAGAACATTTGATATTGATTGTATTGTAAAGTGAGATAGTAAAATAGATAAAATAGCTTTTTGAAGTATTAAAAGCTAAAATTTTTAGCATTATTACTGTGAATGCTTTAACTTCAAAAAAAAAAAAAAAAAAAAAAATTCTTAGCTAGCCTAGTATTGAAAAAACATTATTTTGTTTTTGTTTTGTTGGTAGATAATTGTATCTTAATGTATTTAGAAATAACAATTTTGATAATTTTTTCATATTATAAGGATGCTTAGAGTTTTTTTTTTTTAGTCTCCGCTAGTTTAAAATCGTAAGTCTATCCTTTATTTTTTCCTTAACTCTCTCACATGGAAGAATATGATTAGTTAAAAAAAAAAAAAAAAAAAAATGTAGCGAGTTTATACGAAGAGAGACAAACCATTAATTACAATATGTGATGAAAAATAATTATAACGAAATTTGTGAATTATTTTATTAGCCGAAGGACTCCCATCATTTTGATTCCGTCGGATAAACGGGCAGCTAAAAGGAAGTGCCACATGGGATGTAGAGGGAGACAGACTTGGGTAGAGACCGGTGTTTGAAGTTTGAACTAACAAAAAGGATGACGTGGCAGAAAGCTGTAGGTCCACGTTGTAGAAAGTGAGAGTGAGAGAGAGGTAAAGGATTAGGATTTAAGGAAAGTAAAAGATGACTAGGGTCAATTTGATATGCGAGTTCAAATACATATTTTCAGTTTTTAAACAATATTATATGTATTTTTAATATTTTATACATGTTTTTACCTGTACATATTTTTTAAAAAATTAAAAATTATTATTTAAACCCATATACCACATCTAAGCCTGAATCCCACTACGCTGGTGCGTTGGGCCATTGGCATTTTGAGGTAGAATTCTACCAAAGTTGAAGTCGGTTGACGTGCACGAGCTGGCTCCAGTGGATATTATTTTTAAGATTAGGTTGATAATTGGTAGTATTCTATTATATTCAGAGTATGTTTATGGAAATTGGTTGCATGACATCCCTGCCTCAATGTCCATATCCATTCGTATCTCTACCGTCTACATAAAGATTAGGGTCACCCTTACATGAGCTCATAGGTCATATTACTTTTTTAATTTGACAGTTCACAGTTCCCAATTCAGTCCCCACTCCCAACTATCAGATTGGGGTAGCCCAGCCAATTTATGGATGATATTTCATTTTTTAAACACTAAGAAACTATTTTTTTCATTACTCCACAAAAAAAAAAAAAAAAAAAAAAAAAAAAAATCATTTCTTTGTACACAAAATGACCTTAAAGTGATCAATTGTCAATGGTGTTGCCACGTTGAAGGCTGATATGAAGAAAAATAATATATATATATATATATATAATTTTTTTTTTGTTTTAACCATTTAAAATAAAAATTTGAACACCCTAATGTGTATATATATTGTAGGGCCAGGGAACTTATGATCCGACCCACGCTCTATTAGGGCTCAGGGCCCATGCCGAGGAAGGAGCATGCTGAGGACGAATGATGAAAGGTCGAGGTGTCAAAGGGAACAGTTGAGGACGACCCTATCCTCGGCACTCCAGGACTTCAAGGGGAAGAGCAACGTCTCGAGGAAGGCTATCCCCAAACAGCCCCCTGAAGGGGAGGCGAGTAGAATGTGGCCCACGTGGGGGTACGGTGCAAAATTGGTTCAAGGTGAATACGCCCCCTCCGCATTGAATGCACCCGCCAGCATCCTGACCATGTTAATGAGAAAAGACGTCTGGACAGGGTGACTTCGATCATCGCAACTAACAGAAAGCAAGGAGGGACAACTGATGGGACGGATACAAAAGCAGGCGCCTGCCTGACCAACAAGTGGAGGGCTAAGATCAACCAAGAAGGGCTATATAATGTGAATGTTAATGCACCAAGAAGGGGGTTGGGAAAAATGGCCAAGAACCAGAGTCTCCCAACCCGCCTCCAGGAGAAAGACTCCTAGGGTGCACACGATTTTAATTACGTATGCCCACCACGAAAAACCCACTGTCTTGTGACCAAGGTCTAGCCTTTCAAACCCACGCTCTACAAATGATATTGTTTGAACCTTTTTACGTGCGAACCCAATACTATTACGGGTCGTTACAAATCGTGTCCTCACATATATATATATATTTATTTATATATATATCTTTTTTATTTTATTTTTATTGTGACCATCTAAAATAAAATTTTGAACACCTTAACTCTAAAAGCCGATGAAAAAAAGATAGGAAGATCTAACAAGAAACTAAGAATGCATAGCTGCACTGCAAGGCAGAAAAAAAGACAAAAAAGATGAGGAGAGAATACACGGTGAGGACTGAGGAGTATAAAGAAGCTGAAAATGAGATTTGAAATTAGATGAGAAAGGAAAGGAAAATATTGACACTAGAGAAGTCAGATTAGAAATAGACGTTCATAACAGGGAGAAGAACATGCTTGAAAGATTCCTACTTTACCAATATTGAACCCCAAATAAACCAGATTTGAGTTTTTCTTTTAAAAAAAATCTAATTTTAGTTGGAATTTTTTTTTTAAAAAAATGCTATATAAGTCTATAAAAAAGCCATTAAGTTTACTATTTAGCTTAATAATAATAATTGTTTTCAAAAAAAAAAAAATAATAATTAGTTTTTTTTTTTTTTTTTTTTTTTTTTTTTTTTGAGAAAGGTAAGCATATTTTAAACTACTTAATTGCTTATAATTTGTTAATTATAAGTGGGGTGTGGGCCACTTAGTGGGCACCAATTTACTCTTTATTTTTTACATTATATTAGCTTGTAACTTCATGCATATGCATGAATACACTTAAAAATATATAATAAAATGCATAATATAATTCATATATATATAATTTAAATACTATTGATAGTCATTTTTATATTTTGTTAACTCTTTAAAAAAAATTGTAAGGATATTATAAGGTATAAAATGTAAATTGTCCATTTAAAAAAAAAATTATTGTGAAGCATTTTTTTTATGATTAATTTATTTTAAACTCTTTGGTTTTTGTACTTAATAACTCATTTGGATGAATATTTATGATGTGGTCCCACATTTAATTTTACAAGTAGGAAATAAAACTCTTTAAGAATAAATAATTTCAGACACATGACACAAAATTAGAACTCTAATTTTAAATTCTAATTTGAGTTTCTCTCAGTTTCACTTATTATATATATATATATATATATATATATATATATATATATGAGGCAATGGTTGTGGGTCATGGAGAATAGGGAGTTAAGACAAATTATTTTTGATTGAATTGTTGTGTTGAATTCTATAGTTTAATGCTATAGACACAATAGAAATAATAAAGTTAAAAAAAATTACAAAGACCAATAAGTTGTCAAAGTTGACCCCCTAAAATAATTTGCTGGATCCACCATTGTCGACCATGAGTGAGATGGTTTGGTCTTAATTAAAAGCCACCACCCGTAGTGGTGGTGGCGATCTTGAGTTTGCCATAGTGACTGATCAATGAGTTTGAGAGAGTGGTTGATTGTGGGTTTAAAGAGAGAAGTTGCTAAAAGAAGCTTTGGTTTGGCTTTTGAGACCACTGCGGGTATTGTTGTTCATGGGTTCACTGCCGGTATCATTGTTCATTAGTCCGCAACTAGTATTGATTTTTTTCCTCTCCCTCTTAATCGGTTTGGAGTCATTTGACATTGTTTGTTTTATTTAAATGAAATGCACATGAGTTCCATTAGTATCTTAATGGGCAGATTGACAGAGGGCTCTATTTTGCACGTGTGTAGGTCAATGAGAAAACTGGCCAATATAAAAGTTTAAGGGGGTTTAGTAGCCACTACGCCAAAATTTAGGGACTTTCTTAGCATTTTTCCCAATATAATTTAATCTATAGTGAATTATCTAAATAATTTGCGGGTCATACTTTAAAAGTTTATTATAGAAGGTGTAACACATGTATACTAAACCAAAATAATTTAAATTCCTAAATCAATTCCAATCAGACCACAATACCAAAACCTAAATCATATTTTCGATTTAAAAAAAAAAAGTGGAAACAAACGTAGTTCTTACTAGTTGTTTGACAGTGGTAGGGATTTTGGTAGGAGGCCTAATGGTGGTGGTGGCCCTTAATCAGAACTCTCTCTCCCCCTCTCTCTGTGCCAACGACACAATGGTCTAACGGTGGGGGTGGATCGGAAATTGTTGAAGGACAGCCAGGTAGAATGAAGGATTGGGGGAAACGATGGATAGGAATTGGGGCTGGAAGGCTGAGAAAAGAAGGAGAAGGAGCTATGTTTGAATAAGAGAGTTAAAGAAGAAGAAGGAGATGAGAGTTAAGTCTATGTTTCAAAGAGAAAGTGAGTTTAATCGGGTTGAGTTTGTGTTTAGAAGAAAAAGAGAGTTGATTGGATTTTGTTTTGGGGAGAAAGAGATTTTTTTTTTTTAAAATACTAATGTGGAAAATTGTGAGTGCTTCAAAAAATATGCAGCAAGCTCTCACAAAGTAATAAAAAAAAAAGCCAACCCTTAGATTTTGTAGTATATAATAAAGATATATATTTTTAATTTTATATAAATTTTTAATTAATATACTAATTAATTAAATTTAGATTACCAATTTCATCATATTTTATTTTCGGATGAAAAGGTAGTGGAGACAGAGAATACAAACTAATTATAATAAAAATGATAATAAAGAATAATTAGTTGGTTGTGAAAGGTTGGAGTACGAGTGACGGAGGGATCTCTTTATTTGTTGGTGTGACTTGTTATGATCCATCTGTCTAATATTTGTGGATGTGCCGTGCGTCTTCAACCAGATGTTTATAAATGATTGCAACGTTAAGTGTTTTTTTTTTTTTTTTAGTTTTTAGGAGAAAACCACCTCAAGTTATCCGCAATATATATGATGGGATAAGTTAGAACAATCTCTTACGCGGCGTAAGAAAAGGAAAAGAGGATCAGAGTTGTCCACATAATTTTGTAAATAAAATTTTAACGAAGAAAAAAAAAGAATGTAGAATATAATTTAAAAATATATAATAAGGGTAAATTATAAAGTTGGTCATTATTCTTTACACCATATTTCAATTCATTATCTAACATTTCAATTGTGTCAATTTGGTCCCTAACATTTTCAATATTGTGTCGATTTAGTCCCTACTGTCATTTATTGGTTGGAAATTGTTGGTGTGGCTAACCGTCTATATAAAAAATTAGTTTATTACCACATCAACTGCCAACTATATTACCACATCAGATTATAAAAAAAAAATATAAAAAATAAAAACCCAAATTAAAATAGATTTGTATCACACACAGAGACACACACTCTCTCTCTTGTTAGTATCATCTCCATCTCTTTCCCCAAAAGAAAAAATCAACTTGCAATAGTTTTTTTTTTGTTGTTTTGTTTTTGTTTTTCTCTCTCTCTTTCAGTTTCTTGGCTGCCAAACCCAATGTAAAAATACTTATAATTGCTAGCCATCATGATTTACTTATAAAACTACCCATCTAAAACCCAAATCAAGACACCATTGACCAAACCCACGGATCTACAATCAATCCAAAACCACATTTTCCAAACCCAGCCATTGTGATCTCTCTCTCTCTCTCTCTCTCTCTCTCTGCCACCGTGATCGAACAAGCTGGCCTCTAAAGATCATGCCACCACCACCACCACCACCGACATTAGCTCCAAAGCATGAAATGAAACAAACCTACATCGGTGATGATGAACCTGAAAAGCAAATTGACATCAATCTCAAGGAAAACCTTTGCAGCTTAGTCCCATCCACATTAGCCTCAACCTTAACTCTCATGTATAAACTAAAAAAAAAAGATTTGAAAATTTTGCAGATCTGACCAAAAAGTTTGGTTCGACAATGGTTGATTTATTGATATTTTTTGAATTCTTTATTTTTTTTTTCTAGATTAAATCTTTTTGATAGTGTTTGGTTGTCAAAAAATTGATGTAAAATTAAAGCAAAGATGGGGATTTTCTCCATGTTTCTTGTAGTAATTGAGATTTTCTTTTGTTTATTGTTGTGTTTGGTTTCTTCAAAAATGAAAGACAACAAAAAGATTTTATATTTTTTTACTGAAGTTGGTAGAATTTGAATTGATATTGAAAAAACCTATACAAACTACAAAGAGTAAAAGGGAACTTTGGTCAATACCATGCAGTGGCTTTTTAAGTTCCAGAAAGAATACTTGAGTTGAGTTACAAAAACAACAAAATTGACATGAGAGAGAGAGAGAGAGAGAGAGATCTTATAATTTGGGTTATTTATTTATTTTTTTATAATATGATATGTCGGTATAGTTAGCAGTTAACGTGGCAATAAACTAATTTTCTATTTTTGCTGTTAGCCATATTAGCAATTTTCATCCAAGAGATGACGTAGGGACTAAATTGACACGACACTGAAAGGTTAGAGACTAAATTGACATAATTGAAAGATTAGAGACCAAATTGAAATATTGTGTAAAAAATAGAGACTAAATACGTAGTTTTCAAAATTATGAGGCCTCAACAAAAAATTAAATCTTATATTGTTTTAATCTGTATTTTAGGCTAATTTGGCCATAGCTTAATACAAGTTTTTAATCGTTTTCTCATAAAAAAAAAATTCGCATAAATTAATCCTTCAAATTCGGCGTAGAGATCTACTAATATCATATTAGTAATATGTGATAACAATTTGAAGTTATGTGATGTGGTTGAAAGAAATGCGTTCATCTAGAGAGTCGAAATATTGGCATCCAATATTTTAAGAAAATGGAATTAAAATATATTTTTATTTTTATTTTTGTATTTTTTTATTCACATTATAATTGAAAATGAAGGATTTTAATATTTGAACCCAACTTTTATGGAAGAACTACTAGACAATGTTGCCAAACTACAAATTAGAGTAATAAAGTAGGCAACTATATTCACAATGAGAAGTAAGAACATCAAAGTTTAGTACTATAAAAATATTTTCATAAAAAAAAAATTAATAAAAAGAAGTAAGTAATTATATCGATAAAGTTTGGTTCTAAACATATTTGACCCTCTTCAAACCTATTACCTAACAAATTTTAAGATTATTCATGTATATTATTTCATGAAGCCACTGTCTTCTTTACTTTTCTGCATTAAGTAATATGATTGTATGAGTTTAACCTAGATCTGAAAAATCAACCTAAATAACAAATTAGTTCATTAATTATGTTAAATGAATTTGATTTATAGTGGTCTAAACGAACTAAGAACAACAATAAATACTACGCTTCATCTTATATATATAAATATATATATATATATATATATATCCATATGATTAAAACTACACATAGACAATCTTATAATTCGTTATGTAATGTGTTGGAAAAGATAACTCTAAATATATTTTGAGTCAAACTTTTTCCTAATACAAAAAACATATTATACTTTCAAACGTAAAAACATTTAATTTTCAAAGAATTTGTGTTATATGTGATAAATAACAATTGTTTTTTTTTTTTTTTTTTTTTTTTGGGGGTTAAATACATGCGCATTGTATGATTAATGTAATACATATATGTCATACGCTATGTAATACGAATGGGAGGATTAGTGTTTATGTTCTCTTAATTAATAGAAAGCGGAAATGCTGACAGCCCCTTCTGGTGGTGTGGACTTATGTCGTTGGACAGTAGGACAAAAGATCAAACATTAATCGGACGGTCGACAATCCAACATGCATGAACAAAACGTTCCATCTTTTGCGGCTGACATGCAAACCTCACAGCACACTTTGTTCCTCACCTTCTTCTTTTTCTTGAGGTTCATGCATAACAAAATCCGCCAGTTGTTAAGAGCATCTAAATTGTCTGATGCATTAGTTTAACAAACCTTTCTTTTTGTAGCTTTGCATACCACAATATCTTTTATTTTCCTTTTATTCCCCACCCCCCCCCCCCCCCCCCCCCCAAAAAAAAATCATTGGTTCCGTACCTAAAAAACACCTATCTCATCATGGAGCACTGTGAGACCTACACATTCTTGAAAGACATTTCTCCTGTATATAAGATAATGATTAAGAATAATTACATTAAACCTACCTGTGGTTTTGGCGAAAATCACTTTGCTTATATGTGGTTTGAAAAGTATCACTTAACCCACCTGAGGCATGATCCGTTTGTTTTCCGTAACCTACCTTTGTTAAAATCAGGGATAAATGGGTATTTTTGCTCAAATTTTACGCCTCTCTTCTCCAAAAAAAAAAATAGCACAAAAATATAAGAGAAACAAGATCAAAAAGTGGTATTGGTCTCTCTCTTAATTCACATAAATCTTGAACATGAAGAACATATCAAAAAAAATAAAACCTAGATCAACTTGCACAAATAATCGAACTATACAATATTGCCCTTCAAAACAGGACTCTTGTTTCCTTTATTGCACTGAAGTATACTTCTTTCTTCGGCAGTACCAAGCCCCAATGTTGCCTAAGTAAACCCAAATAAACATCATCATTCACAATAATAGTCAAAACCCAGTTCAGGAAACCTCAAAATCTCTTCAATACTCACACGACACAGAAGATTTAAATCAAACACATCTCATACCATTTCTATGAATCAAAATGAACAAAATTTTTGAAACCCAATTCAAATAAAACTCAAACTCTTTACAAAA
Source organism: Quercus robur (assembly GCF_932294415.1). Classification (NCBI taxonomy): domain Eukaryota; kingdom Viridiplantae; phylum Streptophyta; class Magnoliopsida; order Fagales; family Fagaceae; genus Quercus; species Quercus robur. The sequence continues at coordinate 38,128,705 of NC_065534.1, read as the reverse complement.
AGCAGCCAATACCAACAAAAAACATCAAAACCGGAGCTATAAATCAAAATAAAACCCAGGACATGCCGTGACCCGATCCACCGAGATCTTCCTCTTCCGTGACCCGATCCACCGCAACGACATGCCATTGGGGTACAGGAAACCCTAACAACCCCTCGCTTCCTACAACTTCAGCTCCCTTCATGACCGCGCCAAGGACATCTTGAGTGTCGTCGTCGCTTTCCTCTTCGGCGTTGGCTGCGGAGCCCTCACTGCCGTCACCATGTACCTCGCTTGGTCTCTCTTCTCCCACCGCTTCTCCTCCTCCGACTACTCCGCTTTCCCCTCTTCTTTCTGCCTTTTTGGCCTCCGTACTTTACAACTTGTGGCCTGCCACTAACGCACAAGCTCTACGTTCTCTACCCACCCTTGATTTTCCTGATCTCCCCGGATCACCCTCCTTTAAGCAGGACCATCTTCCCTCAGTGTGGCACCTCTATAACGAATCCAACCCCGAGACCCACTTCATCAAAGATGGTAAAATTTTGAGAAAATTTTACAAACTCTAACTATATGGGTGGGTCGCGATAAAAAAAATGCCATTAACAACCCAAATGCAGATCAATAGCAGTCACACATATCTTCCCTAGCTTCAAAGTTGCGAAATTTGTGTTTTCTCCCCCTCCAGACACTCCAAACCACGAAGAACACCACATGTCTCTTTCTCAAAAAGATTCTGAGTTTTGGGTGTTTTGATTCGCGTTATGTTGTGTTTTGGGGCTAAGAGGTGTTTTTGTAATGGCTGGGCTTAAGGTGGATTACGGAGATTGACAGAAACATACCACAGGTGGGTTAAGTGATACTTTTCAAACCATGGGTGGGCAAAGTGATTTTCTCCCAAACCACAGGTGGGTTATGTGTAATTATTATATGAGATAATTATTATAACTGTATGGACCATGATCAAAAGCCCTGTCCGAAATCATGGCCTACTTCATAAAACTGTCCCGGCCCGTCCTAACACTGAACCAAACAACATTGAGAATAAACCAAGCACCTAGTGAGCCGTGGACAAGAGATAGTGCCTTGTGGGAATCTGCTTGCTGAGCATTACCCGACGTCTAGTGCAAGTTCTAATGATGTCATCTCAAGAATATGCAGTGGGTCTTATCTAGTCAGGAATATGGCGCAGAGTAGGACCCACCTGCTTGGGGAAGACCACCCTTCATCATGGCAAATCCACTAAAGGAAGGTGATAAAAGGGGGAAGGAGGGTGTGAAAGAGGGGTTGGAAAAATTGGGAAGAGGGAGACATGAGTGGAGTAAGGAAAAACATATCATCGGGAATCTTGAAATCCTGGTTGGATTTCAGGGAAGAAGGCTTGGTGGAGGAAGAACTTTCTCAATTGAGGGGAGAGTTTGGGGTGAGGTTAATACATAAAAACTCCATGGATAACAAGCAGAGCTATTTCTTGGACCTCCCATTATGGAATAAGTCCAACCTAGAATACAAGTAAATTTGAGGCCTGATCCCAAAATCCTCATATCATTGGGCCCAGCCATCACAATAACTATATTACAAAAATACCTAATAATTTTTGTCATGCATTATAGGAAAATGTATTGTACTTAATATTGCCATTTAGTTTAAGTCTGATGACCGTCCATCTCAAAAAACCAAAAAAGAAATGCATAAAGTATACAATTCAGGAAAAACAGAACCGATACGAATGTACTAAAAAAATCCCAGGGGAGCTCGTTCGTTATTGGCCATATTCATATTGACAATTAATATACATTGCATTTGCATCTACATATCCTTGAGGTTTGGACAGGTTTGGTACATAAACAAACAAGCTTGTACGAACGAAACACATAACGTGGATATCATAAATAAGGCAAGAAACTAAGTTGCAACTTCGAAGAAAGGCCACGGATTTCTAACATGTGGTGTGGGTATACCTGAAGGCATTTGGTCTTATTCATGTGCTATTGCTATGGTCAATTTCAACGAAGATGTCTATAGACAGGTGATCATGTGTGTTGGTCTGTCTTATGCTAATGCTATTATCTTTAATTTATAATTGATTTTTCTGTGACGAGGATGATTATGCCCAAGATACGATCCTATAATACCAGCAACCATGTGGTATTCTTGTGATTAATTTGTTCTTCATTATAAATAATTGGTCTTCATTGTCTCGTTGTTTATATATCTTTTTTAGTGGGCCAAAGACGGATAGACAAATTTGATATCTCCAAAAAATGGTATCACTCTTCTTTCCAGGCGAAATGTGGGACTAGTATTCCAACATATTGGACGGCATATGGATTCTGGAAGCCGCACAATGAACTTTATTTATTTACATACATCAACTATTTTACAATATTTTTATAAATGGTTAATATAACAAATTTTTACTGGTTCTCATTTGAGCTTAATACTAATATTACATTTTTACTTACTAATAACCATCCATCACATCAACCATTTGTAAAAAAGTTTGTAGTTTTACGTGTCATGTCCAATACATTAAAGATAAATGTTATGTACATAATATTTTCATAACAAATCATAAGTAGGAGGTTGTTATTGATTATTACTGGTAGGCAAGTAAAAAATAATTTCATATGGTGGATTTAAATTAGAACTTGTAACAACTTACTACCTAAATATTTTTTGAGAAAGTAGTGTGAAAATGCTGTGAGTATAACATTTTCCATACCGTAAAAAACTGCACCCAAGCCAAATATTGTCTCTCTATGGATGCTTCTTTTAATTTTAGCGATCTTAGAATTAAATGAGTGCAATTCATAGAATTAGGAGTTATTTTCTCGTTTGGGCAAGAAGAAGGTTCAAACTAACTAGTTTTAAAAAATTCAGCTTCCAATGGTTTTTTACAAATATTTTGAAATAATTTCAGGAGTGTGAAGTGAAGGAACATCATCAATGACATATGAAAATTCAATTTATCGCAGATTCACACTATAGGATAGGATCGAATTCTTCAACACGATGTGGTCAATCCGTGTAGCATTATATAAACTAGCACAAAACCAGCAAACTGTATTTGAATTTTGACATAGTCAGAAGTTCTACTTAATTTGTTTCATGTGTAGGTGAAGCTGATGTGGGTCCGAACGAAATGCAAATTCAAAGTTGAACACGTCAAAAACACTATGGACTGCATCTGAAAGGAAGTTTCTGTTCTTACTTCTTTGGCCATTCCTTCCATAGTAATCACTAATGAGATGTGAAAGGAGAGAATATTTGTCATATACTTCATAATTTTTCTTTCATTATAAAATTTACAATGAACCATATTTGTGATTCCTACAAAAGTGTAGCTAACTTAATCATATCTATTACGGCATTGACTACTAGCCCATTCACTTCCCATGCTTTCGCATTGAATAAACTATAAGATAACTCAACAATAACTAAAATTGAAACAACTGGATTTTTGGTATTTAACCATTTGTTACATCATTTCAAGTGTATCAAGATTTTTACCAAAATCATCAAATGACTTCCCTCTTTTTTTTTTTTTTTTTTTTTAGTTAATGATCCACATAAGTCAACTCACTTGACTGATCTAGTCTAACCTAAAGGGTCACAAATATTTTTGATCAGGTGTAAACTTGGGTAACAAGTCTGATAATTAGGGAAATTTAGGATTTCAATTTGGATCTTGGGGTTGGGGGAAAAAAATTAACTGAAAACCCCAACCCCACATGTGTACGCACACATCGCATTCTATTGTCCAAACTTGTGTCGTGCTTAGGAATGGCAACGGGTTGGGTTTGGAGCGGGTTTCTTTATGCTCAGACCTGCCCCTGTTACACAAACCCGCCTCGTTTAATAAATGAGTTTTTTTTTAACCCCCAAACCTATCCCGTCCCATCATGCCCAGCCCAAAATCATAAACACAAAAATTACAAACACAAAAATTTCAGATTTACGATTTCCCCTTTCAAAATCACAAACACAAACACATAAATCACAAACTCAAAAATTTCAAATTTATGATTTTCCCTTTCAAAATCACAAACACAAACACAGAAATCACAAACACAAAAATTTCAGATTTATGATTTTCCCTTTCAAAATCACAAACACAAACATAAACACAAATCCTAACACAAACGCAAACACAAAAATCACAAACACAAACACAAACTCACATGATTGAGACGAAATGAACCCAGAAAAAGAAAAAGAAAAAGAAAAAGAAAAAAAAGATGGAGCACAAGGTGAAGACATATGGAGGAGGGACCGAGGCTGTGAAAGAGTAGCTGAGCAAGGTAGTGAAGGGCGGCTTGAGGGGTATGGCCGGCGGCGGTGATGCAGGGATAAGAGTGAGGGTGAGGAAGGAGGGTGGCTGGGCTGAGGCAGTGAGATTGAGACTGAATGATAGTTAGGGTTAGGTTAGAAAAGTGGTGTATATATATATGCTTTTTTTTTTTTTTTTTTTTTTTTGTTTTGTTTTGTTTTGTAATTATGGTGTATGCAGGTCGGGTTTGGGGCGGGTATCACTAAAACCCAAACCCAACCCTACTGTTTCGCGGGTCAGGTCGGATCGGGTACTCGTAGGTTGGGGTTTTATTGCCATCCTTAGTTGTGCTCCCTGCCATTTTTGTCTTGGTTTAGGTTATTCCAAACTCTAGATCATGTTATGCCTACACCATCCAAAGTGTGTTGTCTCTTTATGGTCATCACCATCCACCACTTGATTGAAGCATGGTCACTCACTTGAGAATGAGCTGTAAATGGATTTGATCGAGTGCTTGATCAACAACGGGTGAGAGAGCTTCCATTTGGTATTATTGGGTTGAGTTGCGAGTTGAGGCTAAACTCAAACCTGGTTGACCTGTGATCACCCTTAGGATTGAGGGGGTGCAGATGGCCTTGAATTCACTGTCCTTATGCTTAAGTTGAATATATAAAGTGTGGGTTTCAGTTAACTCAACTAGTAAAATCTCTAATGGTTGAATAAGCGACCTGGGATTCAACCTCCGCCTACACTAAAAACCAATTGGTATCTTGGTCTGATGATAAAGAGCTATTATCAAGAGCGGACACCATAGGTTATGAAACTCTCTAAAAAAAAAAAGTAAAATAAATAAAAGTAAACCAAATTATGAATGGTAGTGAGCTAGTAATTCAATTTAACCCATCATTGGCTAGATATCTTAGTCAAGGCCAACATTGGAATATCGTGGATGGCCATGAATTCAATGTTCTTGTGATTTTAAGTAGAATAAATAAAACTAAACCGAATTATGAACAATAGTGAGCTAGCAATTCCGTTGAACCCATCATTGGCTGGATATGTTAGTCTAGGCCAACCTTGGAACATCTTGTCAAGGAATACTTTAACGATTACATAACGGAACTCTGGAAATAGCCATGAATTGGGTTAAAATATTGAAGAACAATTGTTTTAACTTTTTAAGAGACTAACATGGCTAACAAAGAATATAGAGGAGGTAAATTTGAAGTGATAGATTTATAATCTTAATAGAATGATGAACCACTTTACAAGTTTACTGCAAGTCTGAAAGGCAGTCTAGGAGTAAGATCAAAATCCTATCAGCAACATGAAAACCCCAACTGTAAACCCCAAACTGAGCCTACAACATTCAATTAGTGGGATACAAGCATGTTGGGATATGTGATAACCAATGAAGTGCACAAAGAAAGGAAAAAATGCCTGCAAGTACTTGATGATCAAAGAGCAGGGGTGTCAAATGGGTGGGTTTAAGGGGGCATAATTGGGTTAGGTATATAAAACCCATTTAACTAATTGCTTCTAACTCAAACCCAACCCAACCCAATTATAATGGGTAAACCCCAAGCCACCCAATTATTACCAAAATGCCCCTAAAGTGAAATTCACTTCGATCACAATCCTGACCTTCTTCCCTCTGCTCATTTCGCCGCCAGAGGAGTGGTTCGAATCGAAACTCTCCTTGCCGTTGACGTCGCCCACCGCTGCATCATCAGCAGCCGGTGCCGATGTCGGACTCGGAGACGAACCTGGTGCTAGAGGAGGCAATGGAGGGGACGGACTCGGAGACCTATTCGTTGGAGAATGCGTTGGTGCCGAACCCGAAGTCGGAACAGGAGTCGGCAGAGACAACAACGAGTCGGATCCGGGTTGAGGAACCGGAAACGGAGATGTCATTGGCAACGAAGATTGAGAAACGGAGAATCCAACCAAGGAAACCGCCAAGAGTAAAACGAAGTAGAATTGTGCGAGTTTCGCCATTAGCGAGATATAAGAATTGATAACTTTGTGGATCTAAGAAAGTTGTATTGAGTATAACAGTGTGGTTCAGCAAAATATAAACAAAACGGTTTCAAACTTTGAAGCAAAATTTAGTATTGGATTTGATGGAGATTAAACTTTCTTAGAGACCAAATAGTGCAAAGTGGTGAATAGAAAGAAAGAAAAAACATCACTGGGTCTCCGACTAAAACGTGATTAGAGGCCGAGAAAATGAGGGAAAATGTCTAGGGCTGGGTTTTTTTATTTATTTATTTTTATTTTTTATGGGAAAGGCTTGGTTGAATTTTGGTATATTGTTTTTGGGTTAAATGAGTTTTTAGTTAAAACCTAATAATCATTGGGTCTAATTGGGTTGATGCCCATTTAACCCAATTAATAATTAGATGGGTTTGGGTTCGGGTTCAATTAGAGTGGGTGGGTTTGGATGGACAAATGAGTTTGGGCTTACTTTGCCACCCCTAATTCAAAGTAGATAACCGAGCAAGATGTTCCTCATAATTAGCACCAAGTATTTCCTGGTTTGAAAATGTGTATCACTGTATAATAAATTGTAGGAGTTAATAATAGAAATTACTCATGGCTGGTAGTACTAGGGGTGTGCAGAAAACCCACCGACCCGCCAAACCCGACCCAACCCGACTCGACCCACCGGGTTGGGTCGGTTTTTAAGGCTTGGTGGGTTGGGTTGGGTTACCAAAAAAATTATTATAGTGGGTCGGGTTGGGTTTGGGTCATAAAATTACAAACCCGCCAAACCCGACCCGACCCACCCATATTTAATATATATTTAAAATATATTTTATATTTAATAATTAAAAAAAAAAAATCAATTGTAGGACACTTTTATATATATATATATATATATATATATTTAAATATATATTATATATTTAATAATTTGCATTTCCTCAATTCCTTCTACTAATACTAATTTAATATATATATATATATATATATATAATATATTATATAATTAATAAATTTTTTTAAATAACCAATTTTTCCTATCCTATATAAAAGCCAATTAGTTCACACAAATTCTAATAAATTACTATTGTTGTTTAGTCATTAGTGTTGAGCTTTCAAGGAGTTACATTGATACTAATCTTTAGGTTTTTTTTAATATATTAATATTTATATTTTTTTTTCTACTCAATTTAATAATAAATAAAAAATTGTCAAACCCATGGGTTCAACCCGACCCACGTGGGTTGGGTTGGGTTGGGTTGAATTTATGTGATGGGTTGGGTTGAATTTTTTTTGACCCACCATGGTGGGTTGGGTCAAAAAATTCCCTCAACCTGACCCAACCCGACCCATGCACTCCTCTAGCTGGTACAGTTAGGTAGTGCAGCTGTGAAATAGATCATAGCCAACAGAATGTACAAGAGAATGTATGCAGAAATCCAGTGAAAAGTATTGTGGAGAATAAACTTAAAGGAATGAAGGTTATTTAAATTAAATGAATAAATACAATAATACAAAGTATCTGACTGTTTTCTTCAGCTCTAATTGTAAAATAAAATCTCCTAAATATGTCAAATATCTCCAATAAATTGGGCTACTCTAAATAATCAAATATCCACCACCACCACCACTATCTCCATTGTGAACAAACCACGTATGACAACTGAATAGTACAAAGAATGAATTGTAATCAAGGGAGGGCAAAGCCAAATTCCCTCAACCTATAATGTTAGTTTAATTTCCTACTCTGTAATGACGGGAATGTTAAATATAGCGCCCCAATTGAATTAGCATCACGCTTATATCATCAGAAGACCCTCGTGAAGCAGAAAGATCCGCAAGCATTTTACAGGCAGTCAATGGTTGTGGCGTATCTATGCACAAAGGACGAGCAATATCTACTGCTTCCTGATTACTAACCTGAAAAAAATAAAGGAATTAATCTGATTAATAATCTTGTACTAATATCTTTCAAAGGCTTCAAAAGTTTGAAATTATTTCAGAAAACAGAAAGGCATAGGAAACCACACCTTATCCCATAATCCATCGGATGCTAAGATTAAGAACTCATATTCTGGTATGATTCTAAGAACTTTTGTATCTGGCTCTGCTATTACCCATTGCTTAAGGTGTCGGTCTCCAATCCCTCTAGATACAGCCAGAGATCCCTGAATTCTCCATACTCCATGGCAGAAATCAACATAGCCACCCTACAAAATAAAATTCAAAACAATTCATTAGTCATTACTCAGCTTGAGTGCATGAAAATTTGACAGAAGCAATTCACACCAGATTGAGGGCAACATAATAACACTCACCAGGGTCTCAATTCTTTCCTTTTCGTCTTTCCTCGAAGGACGATGATCAGAGGTAAGTGCCTCAGCAACACCACCTCTGCTCAAAACAGCACGACAGTCACCAACATTGGATACAACAAGGTTCCCTTTCCTAATCAATGCTGTTACACAGCACGAGCCACCTCGCATATCCTCCTTCAAGAAATCGGAGTCTGTGTTCAGGTAACCTTGCTTAACGGCTTCGTCAATTTCATTTTCACCCCTTGTCATCACTTCATCTATTATGTTCTTATCCAAGTTTTCTGCCGCAAACTCAGCAGCTTTTGCACCTCCATGGCCATCAAATATACCAAAGAAAGCCTGCAAAGATCAAGTAACATCATATTAGATTCAAATCCATTGTCTTATCTCTACAACTATATACTATCACAAAAGCCTTCTCATATTTTCAGCTTATCGTATGCTTGTTTGTATCAAAACAAAAAAACCTTTCTAAATGTATACAATTGAAGACTCCATTTATCTCACTAGAATTTATAGCTGTATAAAAGCTTCTCATTGTCTAAATGGTGGCTACACCTCCCATTTTAACAGAAAGAACCACAATAGACTTTATCCATGCAAGTACTCCAAAATGGCTTCTATTTATTCATTCATTTTTTTTAGTTCTCCATAATTTTTATCTATCTTAGTAAAATTCGACCATAAAAACCCAATTCATTTTAATTGCACAAGCTAACTCCACAAACGGCAACTAAATACAACATAAAATGAGGTACGCGGACAACTTGATCATCAAAACTAAAAAATTTCGCTATGAAAACCTATTATAATATGAATATATATCCAGCTTAAAACCCCAAATTGAAACCCAAAAAAAAAAATCCCAATAAAGGCTCCTACTTTTTAAATGTTTCAGCTCAAGGAGAACTTAGTCACTAAAAATCATTAATCTCACAGAGCACATCTTATTGTTAGACCCAAAACCAAAAAAGAAAAAGAAGTAAATTTGACAATACCTGTTTAGAATCTCCTTGAAGATTAAGTAGAGCCGAGTAGCGATCTTCCATAGCTTCTCTCCTCCCTCTCTTACAATACACAGAATACCCATTTACTTCTTCCTCCACCACCTCCCTCGCCGCCATCGATGGCGTAGCCGGTGCCCCAAAACACATCGAAGCCACTGGAATATCAAGCCTCGCCGGCCTCTTCCTCTTCAGCACCGAATTCGGCGATGAAGACCCTGAAGTCGAAACCGAAACAGAAGATGAAGAAGAAGAAAGCCCAGTTGGTGGTTTCGGAAACCGAAGCCTAAAAGGTGAAGAAGGCGAAGAGGGAGCAGACGAAGATGAAGAACATGGTGAAGGCTTTAGATGGCTTAACGTTAGAGTTAACGCTTCTGGGGAAGCTGTGATTATCGAGGTCTTGTTGCAGAACAAAGACGATGAGGGTGAGAACACAGGCGAGTTCGAAACAGCTACAGACATTTTTATTCTTGCCTTTACTTTCTTTTTTTTTTCTTTTCCAAAAACCAATAACAACGCTCTCTCTATTACGAGTATAATTTACAGCAACAACAACAACGTTCGACTTGTTTTGCTCTCTTTTGTCTCCGATTTCGCGTTTTTCTGTTTTGCTATAATGCTTTTCTCTTTGATTCTCTGTCTTTCGTCTGTGTATGCAAAATATACAATGTTTCTGAGATTTTTTTTGTTCCGAAAGACAGGAGAGAGAAAGGTATTTATAGGAAGGAAGGGGTTTTGGGGAGAGAGAATCAGTGGGGTCGGCTTAATTGCGTGTTTTTTGAGCGCTGAGCGCTCTTTGGGTTAATCTTAACGTCTTTTGACTACTGATTCGTGCGACAAAGTCTTTTTTGCCCCTTCCCACGTTTTCTGTTTTTTTGAAAGGTTCATACTTCATAGCTCATATACAGCTGGGGGTCTACAATTTTTTTCCCCCAAAACGGGAGACGAGTTTTTAGGGAGTAGGGTGGCAGCTGATGTTCACAACTAAATTCCGTGTGATTAAAGGTTTAGTTTCAGAAACCACTTATTTTATTAAAATTTAAAAAAAAAAATTACTAAGAGTATGTAGAAAAAAAAAAAAAAAAAGGTTAAAAGTTGACTTGGGACAATAAAATCCACTTTAAGAGCAAAAATAAACTAAGAAGTAAAAGAAATTTTTTTTTTTTTTTTTTTTTTCGAATCTCAAATGCAACCTAAGTGTTTTTATAGTTTTAAAGTATTAAAAAAAAAAAAAAAGTGTTTCGAAGCATATCTCTTTTCCTTAATTTAAGTGTTTTCGTGCTTCGACACATGTAGGAGTTTAGAATGTTTTTTCCCGAAATGAAAGACAGGTTTTTAGAGAGCAGGGTGGCGACTGATGTTCACAATCCAATTTCTTGTGCTTTTAGAGTTTTCAAGTAAAAAAAAAAAAAAAAATGCTTCTAGATCTTTTTTTAAAGTATATCTTTTCTCCACAACTTAATATGTGCTTACATTCTTTAAAGTATGAAGGGTTCATACTTCATATATAGCTAAGGGGCTAGAATGTTTTTCTCCCAAAATGAAAGACTAGTTTTTAGAGTGTCTTTTATTATATATATAAATATATATATATATATATATATATATTTAAAGCATACCTCTTTTCCATAACTTAATTTGTGTTTATCCTTTTAAAGTATGAAAGTTTCATACTTCACATACATCTAGGGGTGTTTTTTCTCCCAAAATGAAAGACGAGTTTTTAGGGGGCAAGGTAGCAACTGATATTCATATTTCATAACTCTATTTATTGTGCTTTAGTGCTTTTAGAGTTTTCGAGTTATAAATATAAATAAATAAAACCAAACAAACAGTACTTCTATATATATATATATATATATATATATATATATTAATTAAGCATATCTATTTTCTACAACTTAATTTTTGTTTATATTTTTAAGTATGAAGAGTTCGTACTTCATATAATTAAAAAAAAAAAGACACAATCCATATTAGAATTATAAATAATGAAAATTTCAAAAAAAAAAAAAGAATTATAAATAATGAACAAAATTTAAATACAATTCTTTAAGCGTATGATTTAAGTTCTTAATTAAATTAAAAAAAATATAATTACATTGACTAATGAATCCTAGAATTGAATTTGAATGTCCTAGAAAAATATTACACTATTTTTAGTGCCCTTAAACAATAATAACATGGTCATATAATATAAAAGGGCAAAAGCGTCTATAGGAACGAAGGAACCTGTTCCCGTTTGTGAAAACGGCCACATGGGGGGGGGGGCAGCTGGCGTTCAATTAGCAATAATTCTAAGGGTCAAACACGTTAAAAATTGGAGAGTCCAAAGAATGTTTTGACTCCTCAGTAGCTATCCTTTTTTTTCTTCTTTACGAAGATAGTGAGGGCTGCCACGTGGGTCCCACCGACTCTGGACTCTGAGTCGGAGGCAGGCAGCTTCTCAGAAGTTACCGTTGCCCATACACAACACAACACACGTTCCAAATTTGTGACCGTTGTGCTCCTCCTAATTCTGTGTTTCTGACGTCACCACCTACGATAGAGTACCACGTGGGATTTTATTTTTATATTAGAAATTCATTGGGATAATTCAGAACTTTTTTAGGGCCATAAACTGTGACTGTTCCTATGAAAAGATTTTGGGCCCTTTTCGTATGTCAATTTCGTAAGACTTGGCCCTGAAACTTTAAAGGGCTTTTGCCTTTTTCAATTTTTTTTTTGTCCTTTTAAAGGTCGGCTCTCCCGTCTGATAAATAGACACGTGTTAAAGAAAGAGTCTTGTTTGAAACTCAACCGGCAATTTTTGGTTTTTAGTGAAGAAAACAAGAAAACATTACCATGCATTAAGCACATTTGAGCGGCTGGACCAATTCTTCTTTGCTTTTTTGTATTGGACTGGTATTATTTTTTATGTGAGGTTAATTTTGTTGATTTGAAAATTAGTACGAAATTGAGGTGTTTAATGGCGTAGGGGGGGTGTTTGTCGGTGCAAATAATTGGTTTTTTTTGGGGGAGGGGGGGATTCTCACCTCACCAATTCCATTGGTGTAGGGGAAACTCGGTCATACTAAGGTCAACTTGTTGACTTAGCAACTGGCGGTTTGGTGGCATCAACTAGCGAGCAAAGTGATGAGGAACGCAAATGACGGGGTAGTGAAGTATCCAAAAGACATATTCGCACAATTTACTTTTTATTATTATTTTATAATAATGATTAGATTACACAACCGACAAACCATCTTTGAAGTCTTGGAGAATGACACCTCACCCTAAATATTAAGAAAAATGACACTCCTCCCTTGAGATTTAAGTTAATTAGGATCTGTTTAGGATCCGTTTATTTTGCTAAAATTGAAAATTTTTTACTGAAAGTATTGTAGATAAAGGTAAAAATTAGTTGAAATAGTATAGTGTGACTCATATATAGTACCAAAAAATTCAGTAAGACCTATGAGTAGTAACAAAAATAAGCTAAATAATAAAATAAGTTGGCAAAATTAATCATACTAAACGGACACTTAGTGCCCGTTTGGTTCAGCATTTGAAGCCCAAAAAGCGCTTTTTCAAAAAAGCTCAACCCAGTTTTGCGTTTGGTAAGCTCAAAACGCAACTTTTTTTATAAAAGTTGCGTTTTGAACTTTTAGAAAAAACTGAAGGCAAAACGCGGAAGGAAAATGGTGAGGCAACGGTCCATAAATGAAAACGCGCATTGCGCATTTTGATAGTTACCGTTGCTAATTATGAAATTCCAGAAATACCCATGAACAAACACAGAACAAACACTACAAATCATAACAATAAAAATCTTTCTCTCAAACATAATCAGATTACCAGAATACAAACTCAAAAACACAGTTTTAAAATTAATCAAATCATAACAATAAAAGCAAAAAAAAAAAAAAAAAAGAAAAGACAAAGGACAGAAGCTTGTTGACCCATTTGGACTGGGTTGGGGACGAAGATGAGCAATAGCACGAAGATGAGAGCTCGTTAGAATGTTCTTAAATGACAAAGAAAAGGAAAATTTTCTTATCAGAGAGAGTTTTGGAATCAAGTTAAAAAAAAAAAAAAAAAAAAAAAAAAAAAAAAAAAAAAAGAGAGACGGAGCTGGAGAAAGAAGGACCTCCTGGAATGTTCTGATGAATGAGGGAGAATGAGGGAGAAAAGGAGAGATAAAAAGAGGGATAGAGATAGTGGAGAACGTGTGGAGGAGAAAAAAAAGAAAAAAAAATAAAAAAAAATAAAACTAAACGTATGGTTGGTATGGTTGAACGTGAAATGGAAAAAGAAAAAATAATATAAAAAATAAAAAAATCCAAATTGAGAAATACTACAGTAATATTTTCACAATAAATTTTAAGTAATAGATTGTTATTAGTTAATATTGGTTAGTAAAAAATAATTTCAGTTGTGGGTTCAAATTAGAACTAATAACAACTTTCCACATATATTTTATTGTGAAAATATTGCGAAAAATGTTGTAAACATAACACTTCTAATAATAAATTTTACACAGTAATTTGTTATTGGTTCTCATTTGAACCTACTAATGACATTATTATTTTTCTTATCTACCATTAACAACTTGTCATATAGACTTTATTGTGAAATTTTTGTAAAAATATTGTGTCCATAATTTGCATTAAGAGAGATAATTAAAACAAAAAATTCACTTATATATATATCTTGTCCTTTTATTGTGAAAATATTGCGAAAAATGTTGTAAACGTAACACTTCTAATAATAAATTTTACACAGTAATTTGTTATTGGTTCTCATTTGAACCTACTAATGACATTATTATTTTTCTTATCTACCATTAACAACTTGTCATATAGACTTTATTGTGAAATTTTTGTAAAAATATTGTGTCCATAATTTGCATTAAGAGAGATAATTAAAACAAAAAATTCACTTATATATATATCTTGTCCTTTTTGGTAATTTACAACTCAAACCTCCACTTTTATAAGTGCTAGCCAAACACTCAGCTTTTTCAAAAAGCACTTTTTAACAGTTTTTACCAAACACTCAGCTTTTTAAAAATGCACTTTTTCATTATGCACTTTTTGAAAACTCCACTTTTTCATTATGCACTTTTACAAAATGCTGAACCAAACTCACCCTTAATACATTAATCATTCCATTAATAATAATACAAAAATCTTCCAAGTTCTGTAAAGATTCACTTGATCAAATCCTTACCACGATTTGATGACGAAGAATAATATTTAAAAAGACTTGCACTAACCATGGTTAGGATTAGGTCAAGCGAAACATTTCAAATTTTGGAAAATTATATTTTCATTATTAATGAAAGGACCACTGTGTTGATTTCCCCAAACCTTAATAGATCTGGAAGTGCCATTTCACTTAAAGTTTTGTGGTGGAGTTTCGTTCCCCCAAACCTTAAGGGAAGTTTTTGCAATTTACCCGATAATAATATAATATGTCAAATATAAAAAGTGTATAGTATATAATATATGTTGTTGGTGTGATTAAAGGCGAAGCTAGGGTGGGGGGGGGGGGGGTTTAAGGGGGGCAATCTCTACCCCTTGATTCCTCCTAAAAAATCCTTTATATACTACTAAAAGTTTAGTTCTTTGCCCCTCCCAGTGTTAGAATAGAAAAAACAAAGACACATTTTTCCATTTCTACTATAAACAAATTGTACATCTAAAATGAAAAATAAAAATAAAAACATATCTCCCACTAGAAAAAGTCTAGAGACACAATAAAATCCCACAATATTTTTACAACTTTCTTGTTTTTAGTTGGGATGGATCCCATAATAATTTATTTTATTTTATTTTGATTATTGACGCCTTCATTTATTGTAAAAATATTGTGAGATTTTGGGGTGTTAACTCCTCCCACTTTAAATAGTCGGTCTGCACACTGAAATAAATGCCACCAAACTTTCACCTTTGTTTCGTTATAGGTTCAACCCGTGGAACTCAAACTTTATACAAAATATGGTGGTCATTGGCGGCTCTACATGCAAGCTAGTGTGGTTATAAGATTACTCTAACTTGCAAAAAAATGTATATATACACTAGCCAAAAAAACAATTATATGCTAAACTAACTTATTGTGACCACTCTAATAAAAACGTTAAACACCTTGACTTGAGAATTACAAAAATTTGGGTTTAACAAAAATAAGAGTAATACTACTACATTCACAACAAATCTAATGTGTATTGATTCTAATTTGGGCTCAATACGAATATTATTTTTTTACCCAGCTTTTTGCATAAGATTTATTATAAAAATGTTGTGGACGTAGCATTACTCCAAAATTAATTCAGCCCCCCAAACATAATCCTTGTTGATGCCTATTTTTGACAAAAAGGGCCCAATGGTAGAAGAAGCCCAATAATATGAAAAAGATAGAAAAAAAAGAATAGTAAAATAAAGATTATTAGGCCAGAATGGCAAGAATAATAGTCAACAGGCCCACTAAAATAATAAGTGACCTGAAAGAAAGTAAATGGGCTAAGAAAGCCCCAAGGAATGAATTAGTAGGCCCATGAGAATTGTAAGAGATGGAAAGAAAGTAAAAATGAGTCAGGGAAGCTCAAAGAAAGGGATTAGTAAATGGGGTTGGCTCAAAGGCCAATAAGCCCAAAGGTAAGGATGTGGTAATTGGGCTTGGGAAACCCAAAGAATTTAGCAAAAGCTCATGGGAATGAAAAAGGTAGGAAAGGATGAAACGGGTCAAGGATGCCCAAAAAAAAAAACGAAATGGGCCAAGGAAGCCCAAGGTACGAAATGGATTGGCCCAACAAGAATGCTGGGCAGTAAAGACCAAAAGAAGGAATAAGGTAAGAAATTGACATGGTGTAAGCCCAGAGGTAACAACAAAGCAAAAAGATAAGTGATATCATAGCAGGAGCAGTACAGTGATATGGCAGGAACACTAGTCAACCCATAGACGCAGAATGAAAAGGGACATGGGCCAAGTTAAAGAAGAGAAAGCCCATATCCAAGCAATTCCCATCCCGAAGAAGGGATGAGATGCAAAGAATGAAAGGCCAAAGACTCATTCACGCCTCAAGAGTTAAACAAGCACGAGAGCGTTCAGCAGAATCAAACAAACTTGAAGGCAATGGCAAACACGTGAGAGCCAGAAAAGCAATGGACTTATATAGAAATGGAGCATGCATACAAGACTTAAGCACCACCTACCTATACCCAGCTAATATAAGGGAGGTATGCCATGGGTCAGAGGTATGAGAGGGTGTGGTTTGGCGGTGAGGAGAAGGGGGAGCCTATTTTGGGGTTCCCACTCAAACTCTTTTGGAGGAATTATCCTGTTGGGATGACATCTTATACAAAAGAGGTAAACATGAGCTAAAATCACTAGATGCATGCTATAGATGTTGGTAAGAGAGAGGTTTAACCCTTATTCGGGTGTGAGTGTCAAGGGGAGTAAGAAACAAAACAAAACCACTTTTGTTTGGAGATGAGGCGTGGTACAGCCAACACAGTGTAGTAGTGGTGGTTGGGCAACCAACAGACCAGTGGCCAGTCTTGGAAGGACACCCACAAAAGGCCAAAAATGGTTGAGAGGTAAAAATAGCAAATCCTGTCACGGCAGGTAGTATAAAAGGCCATAGACATGCATAGTGGAAATGAGGAAAAAAAAAGGAAGAGAAAAACGGTAAACAAAAGATATAGAAAAAACAGAGAGAAAGAAAGAAAACAAAGCAAAACCAAAAAAAGAAAAGAAAAAAAGAATAGAGAAAACCCAAAGTAATGGAAAAGTATGAATGATAGAAGTAAAAGCATGCATCAATAGACTACCCATTTCTCTCCCTCTCAATAGCCCATTCTCTAATGAATTAAGAATCCAAGATTAAGTCATCTAGGTCCTTTTTCCAAAGTATGTAACTTCTATGGTAGGATTCTCCTATGAGGTTACGCACATTGGAGATAGGTTCCCTTTTGGACTCAAATCTGCTAAAGAGCCAAGCCCATTCTTTTAGCAAACTAGTCTTCTTTTTCTCGTCTTAGTTGATTAATGACTAACCTGACATCTTGCTATTAATCTTTATTTGTTGTAATCACGTTGTGATATCTTTCTTTGTGAAGCAGTTCACGTATTATTGTTCTTAGTAGAAAATGTTTTAGTTAAGAATATTTTAGTTATACTACTGCATTGTTTTTCTTGCTATAACAATTTGTAACAGTCTTTCTTGCCATGAGCATGTGACACACTCAAGACTCCTGCCAGGGCGCGTCAGCACAAGAAGGGCCTAACTTGCACACAAACTGGCCTAAGGCATGTTTCAGTTAGGCCAGTCTCGATTCTCCTACCCCAGAATCACAAAGCTGTGGTTAGGGCTGTCCAAACAACCCACAGATCCGACCCACCCAGCCAAACCGACTGTACCTGAACCGTTCGCCACCCGATTCGACTACTCCGGCAGTCAGTGGTGGGTCCTTACTTTCCAAAATCGATTCCTGTGGATTGGGCGTAGGTCTCTTCCTCCAAAACCCGAGCCAGCCAACCTGACCGCCATATAAATGGGTTTAAAGGTTTGAAATTTGTTAACCAGTCTCATTCCAGTCCTTACTTTCCAAAATCATCCTCTCACTCTTAGTTCTTACCCTCACTCTTTCTTCTTAGTTTCACGATCTCTGCTTTTCGTCGATGTTTACCCTTCTCCGATCCTACTCGTCGTTAATCTTTGCCTCTCCATCGTTTATCTCTGCCTCTTCGTCGTTGATTTGTGCTCTTCGTCGTCGACCTTTGCTTTTCATCCGCAACGTCCCAGCTCGTCTTTGCCTCCATCTCTCAGATTCGATCTTTTTAGTTCATCTCTTAGGTTTGGTTATCTATGGAATTGATGTCTATTGTTGTTTTTGTTCTTTGGATTTGTGGATCTGTTCTTTGGGTTTGTAGATCTGTTGATTTTGTTCTTCAGGAATCAAACTTCAGTGTTTGATCTTTGTATTTCTATTGAAATCAAAGCCAACTGTTGCCCACATAAGCCCGATCCGACTCGACCGGTGGCTTTTCACGGTTGACGGCGGGTCTAGAACTTCTCCACCCGATTTGATCAGGTTGGTTGTGGGTTAGGCACAAACTTGACCCAGACCGACCCATGGATAGCCCTAGCTGTGGTATAGTAGGAGTAATCTAGCCCAAGACACAAAAAGGCTCACCACAATCCTTAATATATTTTTTTTTTAATTAAAAAAAAAAAGATTAAATAACAACAACAAATATTAACTCAAATAACAACAAACATAAACCAAATAAAAATAAGACAAGACCAAACAACGACAAGTGAACAAACTATTCAACAAAAAGCCTATTATAAAACAAAAAGATAAAATTTGTAGCTCGTTCAACTTATTCCATAAAAATAATCTCTAATTTCATTTTTCCTTAAAAAAAGGTACCAAAAAAAATATTGTCGTTGTGAGTTCTCCTTGATGGTGACAACAATTATACTCTTTTTGGCTTTGCAGTTACGAGAATTTTTCTCTCCTTAGCAACTCGACTCACAGTTATAGCAAATATTCAAGTTATCGCTTTGTTAGATTTTGTATAATTTAAATTTCTTAGTGACCACCCTAAAAAAAATTCCTAAAGCCGCCACTGATGGTGGTACTAATTTTTTTTTTTTTGTTTTTTGAGAGGGTTTCAACCTATGGTGTCTGCTTCTGATTATAGCTCTTTATCATCAGATCAAGACACCAATCTGTTTTTTGGTATAGGTGGGGATTGAACCCCAGAACTCTTATTCAACCATTAGAGACTTTATCAATTGAGTTAACTGGAACCCATATGGTGGTACTAAATAAGTAAAGCTTCCATTATTACTATTTTTTCTCCTCTATCTCTTACTTTTTTATAGTTTCAAAATTTGAGTTTTTACCATAAATCCAAAATTTAAATAAGAAGAATCAAGAAATAAAAGTTGAATTTTACTTTCTCAATTTATTTTAAGATATTTAAACCCTCTAAATTTTATGTATATAGATAAATCTCTTACTTTTTTATTTTTATTTATTTTTATATGGGAAGATAAATATCTTATTTTGATGTTAGTAACTATGAATTGGTTGTATTACAATTGCTTCTTTATTTTACAGCTATTTAAGGGTGCGTTTGGTTCAATGTAAATTGAATTCCGAGTGTAAAATGAATGTAGGGGAAAGTGAATTCCCGTAAAGAAAATAAAATCTGGGTGTTTGGTTATGCAATGGAAAATAGTCTAGAAAATGATTCTCACTATTTGGTAACATTCTAAAAATGCTATTTTCTTACAAAATTTTCACATTTTCTCAGCCATTTTCTTAGCATCCAAACAAATTTATTACAGAAAATTTCAATACATACGCTAAACACAACCAAAAATCAAAATAAAAACATTGAGCAGAGGAAGAAAGTGAGATTGGAGGGAGAAAGAGCGACAGATTGAAGAAAAGAGAGATAGATCGATGGCGGCCAGAGAGAGATCAGAGTTCCATGGAGGACGATGGCGGCCAAATCGGGTGGGTTTGGGGGTGGAGTGGAGTGGGCTAGTGGTCGGTGGCGGCTAGATCAGCGACGTTGAGCAAGAGGGAGAACAAGATCGGTGTGTTGAGAACGAGCTTGGTCTTAGGTGGGTCGAGGACGAGATTGGTTTTGGGTGGATCGAGCTTGGGTGGTGACGATCTAGATGGCGGCGCCGATGAGCTTCCAGCGGCGACTATGGGTGCGTTTTTCGCCAGTGCTGAGGTGCGATCTCGCTGGTGCTTCAAACGGCACGATCTCGCCGATGCTGGGGTGCGACAAGACCGGTGCGATCTAGGGTTGGGGCCGGTGTTAGGTGCGACGAGCTAGTGCTTCTGGTGCGATCTCCTTGCTATTTCTCTCTCTCTTTCTTCTATTTTCCTGGGGTGTAATTCATTTGAAGGTAAAATAGAACTTGAAATCATTTTACGCCTGAAATGCCTTATTTTACGGTCAACGTGGAATACAAATTCCGTTTGACCCAATTTTCAGTACCTACCAAACAGAGCTACGGGTGTAAAAGCATTTCCGGAAATGCTTTGAAGCCAAAACAAACACAGCCTAAATTTTGATAGATTTTGTATGACAATTATTGTTATTTATAATTTTATTTTTATATTTTAATTGTCTTTTGATCTTGCGGCCTCTAGATTGAAATACTGGCCTCGCCACTAGCGTGTGATTAGCTATCAACTATTTTTCAAGACCCTCGACTAACAACCAAACCACCAATGTTGGTCGAGAACTGGTTGGAAACTACATAAGTTGTTGGCCTGGCATAGTTTTGACTAGTTCCATCAACTTTGATCGGCAAATGAACACACTAGTGAATAGATTTTAAAATAACTTTATTCAATCTATATTAAAATCGAATATATTTTTGGAGACTTATAGAACAAATGTTGGATTAGAACAATCACTCCATTTGGCAATTGGCTTTCAGCTTGATTTTCAGGGATTATTTTACGGTAAACGCCTTCTCAAATTTGATTACTGTGGTTCATCAACAGAGTAGCTACTCGGATCTTTTCGCAGTAGTAGTGTGGTTTGTTTTGAACAGAAGAAACAAACTTCGGCTTAAAGAGGATTGTCTTCCTACTCAAAAATTATTTGAAGCAACTACTACCCTCTTGTTAGATTTTCAGAGAAATTTTGGTCGTCGCCAACCTCACTCAACACCTCCAAATGTCAGATAAAAGCCACCAGCACAGATTGAATTTAAGACAAACTATGGTGGAGCCATGTTTGATGATTTGGATGAAGCTGGAATCAGGATTGTCGTGCGAAATGGAAAGGGGGAGGTGATGGCAGCTCTCTCCCGGAAGATTGCCAAGCCCTCTTCTGTGGAATTACTTGAACTATTGGTGGCTAGAAGGGCGCCTCAGTTTGTTCAGGAGCTCGGTTTCTGCCATTCTATTTTCGAAGGGGACTCGATGTTGTTTTTAAATCCCTCAAAGTGGAGAATTCTTCGCACTCTTTTTTAAGTCACATGGTTAAAGACACAAGGTCTATTGCGGGTTTTTTACAAACACATTCCTTCTCTCATATTAGGAGGAAGGGAGTTGCTCATGCTTTAGCTAAATGAGCTAGATTTTCTTTTCCTTTATTAGTCACGTGTTCCACTAGACACTTCTTTTCTTGTTTTTGGCTTTCTGTGGATTTTCCTACCTTGAATAAAGTTGCCTAGTTTGGTTTCTAAAAATAAAAAAAGAAAGTTTTTTCTTAGGCAAGCTCATGATAGAATGGAATAGTTGTAGACTTAATAATATCTTAGTAGTCTAACTCTTAAAAAGTTAAAATAGTTTAGCTTATAGATTTGTCATGGCCAAAATATATCATTGGTCATTAAAGTTTACAAAATGTGCACATTTGGTCTCAGAAAATTAAAAAAAGAAGAAGAAAAAGAAGCTCTTATCAGGTGGAGAGTGTTGGAAAAATACATGTTTGTATCGCATACAAAACATATGCAGCGGAAAAATAACAGATCTACTTCATTCACAATTGATAACATGTACTAAGTAAATTTCAGAATATAAGAACAAGAGAGTGTTGGTGCGGTGAAATTCAAAACTAAAGATTAGAAGTACTTGGGAATACTTTTAAATCTTCACTCCAATTCCACTTGTGCTCAAGAAGTATGATCTCTCAATCAGTTTATATGTATGTGTTCAAGGGAGAATAAGTGAGTGTCATACACTCACATACAAACCATTTTATTCTCTTATATGATCTTAATGAAAACCCCTTATGAAATTTTGTATGTTTTTCTCCTTATATATAATTGATTATTTAATTAGGCTAGCCTTTTGGGCCATTCCAATTGGGTTTTAGTATGTGGCTTGGAGTGGGACCAAAATGGAACAAATAAGACTTTAACTCCTATGGGCTTTGGGCTTTTCTGTCAACTCTTGACTAGTCCAAAGTTATCATTGATTATATTCAATACCACTATATCAATATAATTGTACTCTAGGCCTTATTAATAAATTATATCCCAAGAGTTTATTATACATGCAACCTCTTTATAAAAATATTCGTAGTAATAGAAAATCATGAATGTTGACTGTCACTTTAAAAATTATTACATCTTAATCCTTGAATATCCGGTTTAATCCTTTGAGTTATTCATCATATATTTATGAAATCCAATTTCATAAATATATGCTTTAGTAATTTTTTACTAAAGTGGTTGGGCTCAACACTCTGAATAACCAAATCCATTAAACTTATCTCAAGAGAATATTTTATATCTCTATTAAGAGAGTATGAATTCTATCTTGAGAATATATGTTCCATTAACATTAAATGCGGTTGTCCAACATACTGAGATTTTGATCGTGACTTTAGATCTCACTCCTGATATATCAAAGCAACCTACACATCATGATCAAGTTTATTATTCTCTCAGGATTTAGAGTTGATGTAAATAAAAGTCGTGAGATTTATTATTCATTTGACAGTCGTTAAGAGAATAATAAATCTCACAACGGTCCAGTTTAACATGTCTTAACTCTTAAAACATATTAACATATCAACTAGAAGTCTCCACTTCCATGATCAAGACAAATCATCTTAGTCTTCGCAAATGAAACGCCTAATTTCATCACCGACAATGAACTAAGGCTGTGTTTGGTTCCCGTAAAATATTTTCCGGAAAATAAATATTTTCCGGAAATACTATTTTCGGGAAATGAAAATATTTTCAAGTGTTTGGTCGTATTATGAAAATTGTTCTAGAAAATATTTTCGTATGTTTGGTAACATTTTGAAAATGCTATTTTCCACCACCACCCACACAAAACCGACCACCACATAACAGGAAAACCACCAAAACACCACCACCCACACCACCACAACAACAACAAAAATCAAAATCACACAGAAATCATAATCACACAGAGAGAGAGATCGGTTCGTGGGTTTTCGGCGAAGTCAAAGGCTCGTGGGTCGAAGATCGGTGGGTCGAAGGCTCTGGGTTCGTGGCGTGATTTGAGCTCTGGGTTCGCTGGCGAAGTCGAAGGTTGGTTCATGGGTTCGTGGCGCGAAGGCTCTGGGTCGCCGGCGAAGTCGAAGGCTCGTGGGTCGAAGGCTCTAGGTCGAAGATCGGTGGGTCGAAAGCTCTGGCTCTAGGTCGAAGGCTCTGGGTTTGTGGCATGATCTGGGCTCTGGGTTCGCCGGCGAAGTCGAAGATTGGTTCGTGGGTTCGTGGCGCGAAGGCTCTAGGTCGCCAGCGAAGTCGAAGGCTCGTGGGTCACCGACGATGGGCTCTCTCTTCTTCCTCTCTCTCTCTCTCTCTCTCTCTCTCTCTCTCTCTCTCTCTCTCTCTCTCTCTTTTCCGAAAAATGAGATTTGAAGGTAAAATAAAAACAGAAATGATTTTACACCCCAACACACGGTCAACTGAAAAGCATTTCTGAAAAATTTATTTTCCATGCGTAACCGAACAACTGCATTTACGGAAAAGCATTTCCGGAAGTGATTTGAAGCCAAAACAAACACAGTCTAAAATTCTGAGTTTACAAAGAACTTGTGATTTATATCTTCTGTGACTAAATCACATAAATCACATACTATACATCTCATGGACTAAGATAATGTCCCATTAGTTCATTTATAAATAGTCTCATATAATTAAACAATTTAATTATTTATGACATGCCAATAAATTGGATTTTAGGGCATAAACCCCAACAAAGAGTTGGTGAGATATGGCTTGCGATGGGGTAAAAGTTGAACTAAAAACTTAATTAAAAAAATAAGTGCTGAGGTGTGAAATTGTGAAGCAAGCAAATCTGATGTGGCACAATATTAGAAGGTAAAACACAAAATCAAATGCGTCAGTTATATATTATTTATAGATGAACATTATTGGTCAATTTATTAGGTGCTGTTAGTCTTATTGCCCATATAGCTACTAGAGTAACGACTTGATATTTTTTGTATGAGGAGGAATGTTGTATTAAAAAATTATACATCTTCCCAAACCAAATGGAATCTTAACCCATCCCCCCACCTCCAGCAGTGGCTCCTTCCCCATTCAGATCAAACAGATCCCAAAGATCTCCATCATTAGTCAGACTTCGATACTAGTTCTCATTCTATCTCTCTATTTATTTTTTGTAGTTGAAGAAAGTCGTTGATAGTCAACTTTTGTATGCCAAAATCTATATATTCAATCATCATTGTTGCAAACATAACAGCCTATCGTGATATCGTCCTGCTTGAAAGAAATTGAACTAAGGTCTGGAAGATTGAAACAATTATCAAGCTAACAAAGAATAACAATGCAACAAAGAGCTCAGAATCACAGGAAACCAGAAAATGAGGGAAAGAGTGAGAAAGAGAGAGAATCAAAGAGAAAAGAAAAGAAAGCTCCAGAATTTTCTATAAATGCTTGCTTGAATCATTTGCATTACAACTGTCCTTATTTATACATAGAATTGACTGTAACTACTTAATTAACCAATCCTGAAATCACGGAATGGATCCGTGAAAGGTGGAGCTAAAGGTAACAACCTTTCCCGCCTAATCTCAGTTGACAACAGGCTCACTAATGTGCTTAGTAGAACGATAGCGTTTTGGCTTATACAACAACATAACTAGAAATAAATACAACGACATCGTTTAGCTGTTCTTGAGATTTAAAAACTCGACTTCTCAATTGCAGACTTAGCTTTAGATATCTCGACACTGCTATCTTGCACGTAATATGTATGAGATTGAGATGAATAACATTAATAGTAGAAGGGCTAAAGGCCACCCAATGTTGTTGTCTGACCCTTATTGAAGCTTTATTTCGTCGTTGATTTATGGGATTATGGGTAGCTGAACTTTAGGGATTTAGTTGTGGGGAAGGAGTAGATGTGCACTCTGGATGCAGCGGAGTTTTAGGGATTTAGAAACATTTTTTAATATTAAAAACATTGATATCTCACTTAAAAAAATGTTATGTTATTACTCTATTAGCCATATAAGCAAATAGACTAACAATAGTTAATAGGATCTACAAAACTTATATTTTAAATTTAAGGGACCAAAATCACTTACTTGGAGTAAACTTAAAGGACCAACAATGTATTTTGGGAATTTATCATCCAAGTCTCTAGTTGTGGGTTTTGCCCCTAATATATATATATATATATATATATATATATATATAGACACAATAGATGAAGAAATCTAACATAATAACCAAAAAAAAAAAAAAAACCACTACTGGTTGATCAAAAATAGCATCAAAGGTAAACCCCAAGTTCTTTGTATTTGTAGCGACAAATCTTGACGTTGAAAGAATATTTTTTGGGTCGTGCAATTTGATGACTCTTTTTTATAATAATAATTTTTTAATGGGAGTATAGAACATATCAAGTATGTGAATTTTTGATGAACTACCATTCAGAAAACATTTTCATTTCCTTTGTCATTTTTCTTTTTTGGATAATGCTTGTTTTTTTGATTATTTAAGATTACAAGTTGTATGTTTTAGAGCTAAAAACATTGCTTATAAAAATAATCCTGACAAGCTTAGCGCTTTAATATACCACTTTGAAAATTTCTTCATTGAAAGGGATACAAAAAAAGAAATCATATTCTTAAAAATATTTTATTTAATTAACTTATTTAATATAATTTCAACAACAAAAATTTTAACTGTAATTTAATTATTAATTATGAACACGAATTTGTGAAATGCTAAAAAAATTTAATTGAGAGAATATAATTAAGTTTGAAGGTGAGTTTGATATCAGCACATGTTTCATGTTTGAAATAAAATTAAACAAACAAATTCTAAACTTTTAATAGATAGGTGATAGGTTCAAGGGTAATTCTACGTACCCCAAAAAAAGGAGGTACAGTACCCATTAGTAGGTAACCTGTTATACCAGGTCATTTTTTTTTAAATTTTTTTATTTTACATTTACATTTGATGGTTTCATCCTTACATTATGCATTTCCAATAACACAAGTGACAGTTCTTTTCTCACATTTGGTGGTTCCTTTACTTTTTTATCATATTTAACAGTTTCATCCTTACATTGTGCCGTTTTAACATCACATGTGACAATTCTTTTCTCATATTTAGTAATTTCCTTACTTTTTTTCTCACATTTGATGGTTCCATTCTCATATTATGCAGTTCCAACCTCACATGTAACAGTTCTTTTGTCACATTAGGTGGTTCCCTACATTCGACGGTCCCATCCTCACATTGTGCAGTTTCAACATTACATGTGATAATTTTTTTGTCACATTTACTTTTTTCTCATATTTGACGATTCCATCCCACATTATGCTGTTCCAACATCACATGTGACAATTCTTTCTCACATTTGGTAGTTCCCTTACTTTTTTTCTCACATTTGATGGTTCCATTCTCATATTGTGTAGTTCCAACCTCACATGTGACAGTTCTTTTGTCACATTTGGTGGTTTCCTTACTTTTTTCTCACATTCGACGATTCCATTCTCACATTGTGCAGTTCCAACATCACATGTGATAATTTTTTTGTCACATTCGGTGATTCCCTTACTTTTTTTCACATTTGACGGTTTCATCTTCACATTATACAGTTCCAACATCATATGTGATAGTTCTTTTGTCACATTCGGTAGTTCTCTTACTTTTTTTCTCACATTTGACAGTTTCATCCTCACATTGTGCAGTTCTAATATCACATGTGACAATTCTTTTGTCACATTCAATGGTTCTCTTACTTTTTTTTATCACATTTGACAGTTCCATCTTCATATTCTGTAATTCCAACATCACATGTGATAGTTATTTTGTCACATTTGGTGGTTTTCTTATTTTTTTTCTCACATTTGACGATTTCATCCTCACATTATGCAGTTCCAACATTACATGTGACAGTTTTTTTGTCACATTAAATGGTTTTTTTTTTTTTTTTTCTCACATTTGACGATTTCATCCTCACATTATGCAGTTCCAACATTACATGTGACAGTTTTTTTGTCACATTAAATGGTTTCCCTTTTTTTTTTTTTTTTTTTTTTTCACATTTGATGATTCCATCATCACATTGTGCGGTTTCAACATCACATGTGATTGTACTTTTGTCACATTCAGTGGTTCTTTTATTTTTCTCACATTTGACGGTTCTATCATCACATTGTATAGTTCTAATATTACATGTGATTGTTCTATTGTCACATTAGGTAGTATCAACATCATATATGTCTGTACTTTTGTCATATTTAGTGGTACCCTATTTTTTTCTCACATTTCACAGTTCCATTATCACATTGTACAGTACCAACATCATTTCTGATCGTACTTTTGTCACATTCGATGGTAGCCTAATTTTTTTCTCATATTTGATAGTTCCATTGTCACATTAGGCAGTGCCAATATCGCATATAACTGTTTCACAGTTCCATTATCACATTGTACAGTACCAACATCATTTCTGATCGTACTTTTGTCACATTCGATGGTAGCCTAATTTTTTTCTCATATTTGACAGTTCCATCGTCACATTAGGCAGTGCCAATATCGCATATAACTGTCCTTTTGTCACATTCAATGGTTCTTTTTTTGTTTACACACATTTGATAGTTCCATCGTCACATTAAGACGTACCAACATTACATATGGGTATAGCCAACCCACCCCCATCGAATTACCTAATAATCGACGAATATATATAACAAAATTACCAATATTACATCTGACTGTACTTTTGTTACATTCGATGGTACTCTCATTTTTTTCTCACATTTGAAAGTTTCATCGTCACATTGGGTAGTTTTAACATGACATCTAACTATACTTTTGTCACATTCTGTGGCACCATTATATTTTTTTCACATTTAACAGTTCCATTGTTACATTAGACAGTACAACATTACATGTGACATTTCTTTTGTCACATTTGATAGTTCCTTTTTTTTTTTTTACATTTGACGGTTCTATTGTCACATTTGGCAGCACCAACATCATATGCAACTGTACTTTTATCACATTTGATGGTTCCCCCTCCCTTTTTTTTTTTTTTTTTTTTTTTTTTTTTTCACATTTGATGGTTCCATTGTCACATTAAGCAGTACCAACATCATATATGACTGTACTTTTAACACATTCGATAGTTCCCTTATTTTTTTCTCACATTTGACAGTTTTATTGTCACATTGAATAGTATCAACATCATATGTGACTGTACTTTTATCACATTCAATAGTTCCCTTATATTTTTCTCATATTTGACGGTTCTATTGTCACATTGGGTAATACCAACATCACATGTGACCAAAATACCCCAAAACTTTCAAAAATCTAGAAATACACTTAGAACAAAAAAAAAAACCAAAATACCGTTAAAATCTAGAAAATAACCATGAAACCTAAAAAAATGACTGAAATGACTTTGTAACCTAAAAAGTGATTAAAATACCCTTAAAACCTAAAAAAAGACCATAATACACTTGAAACCTAAAAAATAACTGAAATACTCTTAGAACCTAAAAATGACCAAAATTAACTTAAAACCTATATAACCTAAGTTGTTGTATTTTGTTATATACTTATTGTAATTTAAAAGATGATTAGTTATCTATAAAAAAAAATTTAAAAAAAAAAAAAAAAAAACTATCTAGTACACACACACTTATTTTTTTAATCTTTACTTTGAAATTCCCGTAAAAAAACTTAAGGTTGTGTTTGGATGACAACATTTAGATTTGGATTTGGATTTTAAATCAATGGATTTAAAATGCCTTGATTTGAAATCCATTGATTTTAAAATTCTTGTTTGGGCCTTTTTATAGAACTCAAGATTTGAAATCCATTATTTGAAATTTCATTGTTAGGATACATAAATTTGAATTTGGGTTTAGAATTGGATTTAAGATCATAAAACATTTTTTCCAATTACTATTTTTCTTAATCCTTCTTCATTTTAGTAACATTTTTACCACCGCACACCCTTGGTGTGATGGTGTACAAGTACTTGTGGGGTATAGGAGGCAAGGGCTAGGGTTTAAGTCTTTAGGAGGGAGTTTCACACACATATACATTTAGATAAAACTAGAGTAGAATTTCTATCTTGTATTAAAAAAAAAAAAAAAAAATATATATATATATATATATATATATATTTAATAAATACACAAGGTAATGAAAAAGCCATTGATAACCCAATTGACAAGATGATGACTAAAAATCTATCATCATAGACAACTAATAATTTGCTATTAGTTACAACTTGGACTTGCAAAATATGAATTTATCTTATAACTAAAATAATTCTTATTGTTCAATCATAATCATTATCAATGGAGAGGACAATCATAATCGATCTAGATATTATGGACATCTGACCCCAAAATTTATAACCCACTTTCATGTACTACAAATAGGTCTCTTGTTGTAAAGTATCTAAAGAAAGAAGCCAAACTACAAAGAAATCAATTATAAGTATCTTGACTACTACTTACTTTGCTACTTGCTCATCACAAGAAGGAAAAAAATTCATTTACAAAGGAAATCCACTACAATGTATTTCCTTCACATCTATTTTTGAATGCCATCATGGAAATAATTGAAAATGAGACAGTCAAAAGCAGCTTGCAATGAGTTTTCATGTCTAGATCATTCATCCCCAAGTTTTCAACAGGGCAACTTGTAACTTGTATGAATTTCTTAATGTCCATTCTGCAACTCAAGTGGTAAATGAAATATCTGCATTTACATGGTATAACTATCAACACTTAGAAAAATGAGATGTTCATAAGAGCACGTCTCTTTGCATAGAGCCTCAACTATTTATTTATATAATTGAAATGACTCAACAACTTTGCCTCATCTAGCTCAACCTGAAAATATCAGCAAGTTCCACATCATATAAATAAGTTTAAAATAAATTCTAATAAACAAAGGCATGCTAAAAAATATGAATATGATGAACCTCTATGAGGTTTCTTATCATTTGAAAGTTGAGTTATACTGTAAATGACTGTTGCTGCAATTGATATTGGGCATCTTCTGAAATTATGGAAAAAAAAAAAGATTCATTAATATAAAAAATTGCCAACCAAAGAAAAATATCAACAAACTTATTTTCAAAACACATGAAAATCTTAGTCTCACTCACAAATCACAACACCATATTATCTCACATTTGTAAGTTACTATAAATTGTAGTCTCCAAATTATACAATCATTTTCAAGCATTTGTGCAGCTTGCTTCATTTGAGTTGGAGTCAGTTACTCTAAAATCCAACATTGACATAATACTCCAAAAATAGGGCTTATATTCATCTTATATAATTAAATATTAGATCAACATGCCTTGCATTATATTTTTGGAGGGGAAAAAGAAAACAAAAAAAACAAAAAAACAAAAAAGGACCCCCTAACCTAATGCAAATGAGTGGGGTAAATGGAGAACCAATAGCAAGATCATAATTAAGGAAATACTTAAACCACAACTGAAAAATGAAGAATTAAAAGGAAGTGAAATTACTTGGAACTTACATAAGACCCGTAAGGCATATGCGATTTTACTCCATTAACAAACACTTCACTGTACATTTTGGCTGAGTGGTGCAATCTTCCTAGATTAAAGAGAGAGCAACATTTAAGCTTCAAGCATCCACAATACCAAGAAAAAATACATAATTCAAATGCTCCAATTGAAATGACAATAGATACCATGCTTAGTTTCTCAAAAAAAAAAAAGATACCATGCTTAAATACCTAATAGTCCTTAGTAAAGTGGACTTTTCCCTAATCTAGCAGGACCCATGGTTACTATCATAGTTCCAGGCAATGCATAACCATTCGAACTCTTCACAACTTTGTTAGAGTACTTCCTTTTACCCTTTATTGTGACAGTCAAGTCTTTCCAAACAACTGAAGTCCTTGTAATTTTCCTTGTTACTACACCCTCTGGTAGTGGTGGAAATGGCAAGGACCTACTGTTGAGCTTCTAGAGAGATGAGGAGGCTGGGGTGATCGCAATGTTAATAGTGTCACGGTCACCTCCTTCCTCCACCCTTACATCAACATCTGTATCCTCCCATTCTGGTGAATCCTTAAATGAGAAGGGTTGTCTCAGTGAACCAGGTTTACGCAAATAGAAAAAATTACTTAAGGGCACCCTCCTTGCTGGACTACTTGTTGAAGATGATGAAGACCTATAATTATCAGACTGAGACTGTATTTCTTGCAAAAGGGTCACACACAAGAAGCTTCATTTAGCAACAAGTGAAAATAAAACATATTGCAAACATGAAAAGCTGATCAAAGGGGAGAGGAAAAAGTACTTTTGCTGCATTTCATAAATCCTAATCCCATTCTTTAACCATCGAATCATATAAAGTTAAGAGAGAGTAGTTCATCGGCAATAAACCAGATAACAAAGAATCAAAGCTAGGAGTGAGATACATCCAAAGACTTTAGATACTTCCCAAGCTTGATGTCTACAATAAGAACTCTCCATGAAATTATTTTAATTATTCTAGAATCTTCAACATATCGAAGTACCTAGCAAGTAGCAATACCAAACAAATATCCAAGCCTATAATGCAAAATAATAGGCAAACAAAACTCAAGCATTCCCCTGGCAAATCTTAAACTCTCATGAGCAATAGTAAATATATCCTTAATGAACATATTTGACTGTATCTAAAAAGTAGTGGCTTTAATGGGTTATTATAGTACAATAATAAATCACAGGATAGATTAAAGAACCATTTGGAACCAATCAAGGCTATTTCTCTAAAAAAAAAAAAAAAAAAAAACACTAAGAACACAAGCAAATCATTAACACAGAATACATATAATTTGGAAATATAAGGGTTTTGTTTTAATCCTTACCTTCACGAGTAAATCGGGATGCAGATTGGAGATCATTGGACACAAAGCACGCACGCAAGTAGACGTGGCAAAACGGGCGGGTCGAGTCGGGTTAATCGGGTTTGCAGGACAATCGGGTCGGGGGTCAAAACAAGTTATTTTTAAATGGGTTAATCAGGTTGCGGGTCAATCGGGTTGCGAGTCAAGTCGAGTCGCGGGACAGGTCGAGTTGACCTGTATTTTTCAAACAAGTTTTTGATTAGATTCTCACTGATGATACTGTTACCACTTACCAATTACCACTAAACACTTGATACCCAAGCTTTCTAGAAGATGATCTTAGTATAATCTTCGATCTGTTTAAAGTAGAAAGAGAAAATAAATACATAGCATATTAAGTAAAGAAGAATAAGTAAATATTTTATAAAAATTACACATCAATCTCAATCTACTCAACATTGCCGACGTGGCAAAACGGACGGGTCGAGTCGGGTCAATCGGGTCGCAGGTCAAAACGGGTCAATCAGATTTTGGGTCAAACGGGTCATAAAATTTTGATCCGTTTTGTCATGTCTACATGCAGGAGAGAAGAAACATATATACTCAGTTCGAAACAATCAATCCTCTTTAGCTAGTCTTGTAACTGCTTGGTTTGCCCCCTAGAATTCGGAGAACGCGAAAGAAGATAATCTAATTCTTTGTTTTTGGTTTTCTTTTTTGGTTTTATACGGTAACTTGCTCTACTGGTAATTGGTATTCCCCTCAACTTAAATATACGGTTTGGATTGAAAGCATTAGAATTGACAGTCAATATATTAGTGGGTTACCCACTAAAAAAATAGAGGGTACTGTACCCATCAAACGCTTTCACAGTAACTCCCAAAATTTGCCACATTTACTTATCACTATCCCCATCTTGGATATAATCTTTCCTAGGTCAAGAGAGATCAAATCTTGATGAAAAAGATTTTCAGTAGTTTATCTGTTTATGCATTCACATCCAAGGTTCTAAGCATTTTAGCATTTTTGCTATTTTAGCACCACCCTTGATGTGAATATATTGATGGGCTTCAAGGGGTATTGAATTATGAAGGTGCGCAGAAATTGATG
The DNA here is from genome assembly GCF_932294415.1 of Quercus robur. Taxonomy (NCBI): domain Eukaryota; kingdom Viridiplantae; phylum Streptophyta; class Magnoliopsida; order Fagales; family Fagaceae; genus Quercus; species Quercus robur. The sequence goes on along the minus strand of NC_065534.1, from coordinate 38,095,201 downwards.
GGCTTCATGAGCTCTGCAGGGGTAAGTGAGCATGTTTATAGTTGGGTTTTTGTTTAAGAGAACTGGGCTTCCTGCGTAATATCACATTGAGTAAAGTCCTTTATCAACAAAGGAGGGCTTTATAGCAATTGAGAATTGCAGTGAACAGGTCAAATCGATTTGCATCAATAATAGCAACGCAATGAACTAGGCTGGGATTTTGAGTCCTATTTATTAGAAGCATCATGCATGATGAAAGCACGATTCTCTCTGATCGATTTGGAGAAGTCGTCGATTAAAATTCACATTGACAAACTCTTAATACAAAAGTGAATGAGACCATAGTCTAAGTCCAATTTTATCCATTCCGTTTCAAAAAGTAAACGTCTAAATTACCCCTTAGGTGGGCTGCTGGGCTTGTATTAAGCAGCCCAAGTAGAAGCTTCTTCGTTTTAGCAATGGAACTGACAATTGGCCTTTTTCAAAATCTACATGCCATACAGACTACAAACCATTCTGCATTCTGAACTCAAAATCGAGTCCCACCGTCAAAATATACGGTTCTCGAATCAAACTTTTTTTGCCATTGTTGTTTAGATCAAAACCTACTACGGATTCTCTTTACATACCTTTCAAACACAGGAGTTTAACAAAAATATTTAATTATAATACGGTACTAAATATAAGATGATAATTTTGTGTTGCAAAATTGGGATTTCCCACTAATTAGCAATTATAAAAGAAGCGAACATAACACAATATTTGATTTAAATACAATATTATTGAAACAAAGAATGTAGTTCTCCAACGTCCAAATACAACATAAAGGTTGCACCGGATAGCGAGGAGAACGTATATCTGGGCTTCAATTAAACATAGCTGCACACACACAATTTAGTGTAAGCCAAATTAAGCTATCCAAAGAATATGAAGCCCTTCCAAATAGACTAATAATAATCACCCAAATGAAAAAAAGAAAAGAAAAGAAAAGCAAAACAAAGTTCAGGAAAAAACAGGTAAATTGGGAGTACTAGAATGAAACTCAGTCCCTTAGATGTTCATAAAGTTTGCGATCATTACCGCAAATCATTACAGGTCTGTAGACTCATCACCGTAACTCATAATAGACTCCCATCTTAAAAATAATTGATAAATACGAATTCGATTTTCAATAAAATGTGGGGAAAATATTAGGATTTGAAATAAATAAGATATAGTTGCTTCAGTGTTCTCCCAAAGCAAAAGAAGATACGTTGAGAGATAAATTAAACAAAAACAACACGATCCATATCGCTTCAAGGGAACGAGTCCTGTGGGAATGGGTAAATCCACACTGACCAGATAATGAAGCCTTTTTACATCAGAACAAACATGTTTTAGAAAAACAAAAACAGAGGAAGAGAAATTGTGGGTTTTTGAAAACAGTTTTTGAGAACTTTTTCTAGCGAGGCGGAGGAGAGGGCTATAAGCTCAGCTCTGTGAAAACCCTAATTGCCGAAGAAGGAGAGGCGACTTAGTAAGGTGTTGGACTTGGTTGCTTTTATAGAGGGAATGGAGGAGGGATCGGACGGTTGATGTATGATCTCTTTATATGTCCGGCTGATATTCCACGCACTCGTTTTTTCCCTAATTTCGTTGAATCCTAATGAAATTACAAAATTATCCCACAGCAGTCAGGCCTTTTTCTCTTCCTTTTTCATGTTTCTCACTCTCTTTTATAATTTTTTTTTTTTTAATTTTAAATATGGAGTAATTAAGGCCCTGTTTGGTCCCTAAAAACTCATATTTTGTTTTCATTTTCAATTTTTTTTTTATTATCTATTTTCTGAATCTTAGAACAAAAAATATGGGGTGCCCTATTTGACACTTATTCTTACACACACACACATATATATATACACACAAAAACTACTTTTCCTACATATGAAAAAAAAAAAAAAAAAAAAAAAAAAAAAAAAACAAAACAAAAAAAAAAAACGGTATTTTTATGAAAATGTCACTAAACTCGTTCTGCTGAAAGTGAAAATGTTAAAAAGTTGTTTCCATATGTTTTCATTCTCACATTTTTGTGATGTGGGGCCAGAGAACTTGTGACCCCGGCCCACTTTGCTTTAGGACCCAAGGCCCGAGCTAAGGAGGGATATAGCCGAGGACATACAGTGAAAATCCAAATGGTCTAGAGATATAGCCGAGGATGATTTTGTCCTCGGCATCCCAACACGCTCTTGAAAGAAAGAGCAAATACGGTATAAGAACAATTTAAGGAAAAGCTGAACACCTCCACATTGATGGAGGAAGGACCTCTAGATAATATGGCGACAAAGGACAAAGAAAAGGCTGCCATTACTGCAATTAAATACTCTGTGCCAGATAGAGTAATGCTTTTCAGCTTTTACAACCACCCCCAACCACTTTGGGTATAGGCTGATGGGACAAGTATTAGCCCTGAAAAGCTGAACCTACACGTGGACGTTAAAGGAAGGGTAAAGGCTAATATAAAAAGAGAAGTAAGCAATCCAGAGAAGGGGCTGGGAAAAAAGGCCAAGAACTAGTGCCTCCCAAGCCATGCCGAGGAGAAAAACTTCTCGAGCAAACATGGTTCACCTCTATATGAGTACCATGACCATCCACTGTCCGGTGACCAAGGCTTAGCCTTTCAGCCCACGCTCTACCAATTTTATTGTTTGGGCCTTAAACGTACGAACCCAATACCAGTTTGGGGTCGTCACAAATTGAGTCCTTATAATTGGCGCCGTCTGTGGAAAAGGCTTATGCGTTGGCACAGGTGGTGGATCGAGCTCCTGTCAAGCAAGGGCCTACGAAAGCCCCTCCATCACTTCCAACAGCTCGCTGTTGTTGCCCTAATATGAAGTTCCACTAGGGGCTACGCTTCGAAGCACCAATGGCACAGGCAGTTCTAGGGGCTTCCAACGTCAGGTCAACGCCTCACACCTTGGCCGAGGGGCTAATCCTCGAAACTTAAAGAAAATCTAAGTTTTGGATAGAACCAAGGTATTGTATGGTCCTCGGACTCAAACCTATGGGGAAACCAACTACTTAAAGAAAAGCTAAGTTTTGAACAAAACAAAGGTATTGCATGGTCCTCGGACTCAAACCTATAGAGAAACCAACTACTTAAAGAAAAACTAAGTTCTGGACAGAACCAAGGTATTGCATGGTCCTCGGACTCAAACCTATGTGGAAACCAATTACTTAAAGAAAAGCTAAGTTTTGGACAGAACCAAGGTATTGCATGGTTCTCAGACTCAAACTTATAGGGAAACCAACTACTTAAAGAAAATCTAAGTTTTGGACAGAACCAAGGTATTGCATGGTCCTCAGACTCAAACCTATGGGGAAACCAGCTACTTAAAGAGAATCTAAGATTAGCCATTAGAAAATGGATTAAGTCCTAGATAGAATGGAAGTCCCGACCTATCCTCGGATCCCTAGCTCTAAGGGAACTAATGCAAACGAGTATTTAGGTCCGGTACAGTCATACCTCGGTCCTCGGACCGGATGCCAAAAATAGTTAAGGCTATGAATGTTGTTAGGAACGAGGCAAAGCACCCTAGTACTCGGCGATCCTCTCGGATAGTTCATTTTGGGTTACCCATCCTTGGATGATCACCTCATACGCAATACAGAACATTCAGCTGTTATCTCGGTTAGTTTTATATGTATAACCTTTTCAGGTCGGCATTATTCTGCCTGTTAGTCTCAATAAGTCTAAAATAATAGCTTTTTGTTAATAAGGGTTTCGGCCCTAAGTATCGTTCAAAATATATATATATATATATATATATATATATATATATAATATATAGTACATCCATTCACAATATAACTATTGCAGAAAAGAAAGAATATTTAGAATAAAATAAAGTCATCTTTTATTAATACAAAGAAATAGTACAGCGTACAATGAAGGGCTTAAGTAAGCCTATACCAGAAGCTAACTACAAAAGCAAAAAGGAAAAAGATACAAGGGAACGATAAATCCTTCAAAATTCTGCTCTTGTAGCGACTAAGCGTGTCAGGATGACCCCATTGATGGAAGGGGAGAAGAGGCAGAAGAAGAAGCAAAAGCACCAGGATGCCCCTAGTGATGAAAGAGAAGAAGAAGCAGAGGTAAAAGGAGGCACTAGAGAAGGAGGAGAGGAGTAAGCGGGGATGTCTGGTCCCCGTGCCAGCTCTGACTCCCATCAAGCTAGTGCCATGTTAGCAGCGCTCGAGAGAAAGCAGATGGTACTGACGATGAGCAACCCCAATGCTATCGCACCAAAAATCTGATGCGACCAGCAACTGCTTCGGATTTTGGCTAAAGGAAGAAGAGGCTTCTTTCCCGCCTTATCAAGGGGGAGAAATGTTTTGAGTCTCTATCTTCCTTACCCTGACTGGGCCATCTTGAGTCTCGGAAAGACCTAGTGCTTCTGGAGAGGGTGTGGTCCTTTCACCCCCATCTTCGCCCCAACCACGTCACTCCCTAAAGCTTAATCCCACTGGCAGTAAGGACTTTGAGCGTAGCAGGTGATTTAGGAATTTGAAAAGATTAAGGGGTCTGTACGTAAAGGAAATGACTTCCTACCTTGCTTCTTATATGGAAGGCAAGTTTGGTGGCATTAAATTTGTGCAGATTTCCAAGAAAAGTTACAAACGAGATAATTCCCACTCAACTCCCAACGCCGTCTACAACTGTTGGATTGGCGTTGCCTCGTGACGAGAACTTAGTAAAGACGCGCCTCGTGTAATGAAACGGCAAAGGCATGACGTGAGTAAAACTCAAGGAATGTCTCATAACCAAGAGCATTTCCCAGGCAAATGAAGAGACACCGACATTAATGAAGGACAAAGCTTCGCAAACCGTGACATAGGCCTGACGTCACCAAAACCCTCCTCTTCGTCCGAGGAGCCGGACAACATGATTTTGAGAGTCTATTATGGGGCCAGAGAACTTGTGACCCAGGCCCACTTTGCTTTAGGGCCCAAGGCCCAAGCCGAGGAGGGATATAGCCGAGGACATACAATGAAAATCCAAATGTCCTAGAGATATAGTCGAGGATGATTTTGTCCTCGGCATCCCAACACGCTCCTGAAAGAAAGGACAAGTACGGTATAGGAACAGTTTAAGGAAAAGCTGAACACCTCCACATTGATGGAGGAAAGACCTCTGGATAATATGACGACAAAGGACAAAGGAAAGGCTGTCATTACTGCAATTAAATACTTTGCGCCAGACAGAGCAATGCTTTTCAGCTTTTACAACCACCCCCAACCACTTTGGGTATGGGCTGATGGGACAAGTATCAGCCCTGGAAAGCTGAACCTACACGTGAACGTTGGAGGAAGGGTAAATGCTAATATAAAAAGAGAAGTAAGCAATCTAGAGAAGGGGCTGGGAAAAAAGGCCAAGAACCAGTGCCTCCCAGGCCATGCCGAAGAGAAAAACTTCTCGAGCAAACATGGTTCACCTCTGTATAAGTACCATGACCATCTACTGTCCGGTGACCAAGGCCTAGCCTTTCAGCCCACGCTCTACAAATTTTATTATTTGGGCCTTAAACGTACGAACCCAATACCAGTTTGGGGTCGTTACAAATTGAGTCCTTACATGTGGGTATTGAAAATGAAAATGAGAATAAAAAACAAACCCAAACAAGATTTTTCATTGGTGGGTACTACATAAAGTAGGAAATGAAAACAAAATAAACTTTATTTTCAAAGGAACCAAACATAGCATAAGTTTTTTTTTTTTTTTTTTGAGAATTAATTAAGATAGTTAATTGCATTCATTAGGTGTGTGTTATTACTTACTGTTGATACCCGTTTTTGATAAAAATGGCTCAATGGCAGAAAGGCCTAATAGCAAGCAAAAATAAAGAAGAAAATTAAAAAAAAATAAAAAGAAAAATAGAAGTAAATGGGTCATAAAAGTCCAAAGAAGAAAGAAAGAAAAAAAAAATCCTAGTGGGCTAGCATGGCAAGAAATGACAGCAAGTAAGCTCACAAGCACAATAAAAGGTAAAAGCAAAGCAAAGGGGCCATAAAAGCCAAAAGAAAAAAGAAAGATGAAAATAAAGTCTAGTGGGCTAGCAAGCCCACAAACGCAATAAAAGGTGAAAGCAAGGTAAACAGGCTGTGAGAGCCCAAAGAAAGAGGTAAAGCTCGGTGGGTCAGCAGGGCCATAGGCACAATGAGAGGTAAAAGAAAAGTAAAGTGAAAGCTAATGGGTCATAAAGGGCCGAGGAAGGAAGAAAGAAAGGGATAAAAGCCCCATGGGCTAGTATGGCAGGAAGTCCTGCCAAGCAAACCCACTAGTCCAGAAAGGGATAAAAGGAGACAAAGCAAGACCAGGAAAAAGGCCCATGATGTCTCTCTATAAAGGATAAACATGGGCAGAAGGGACATGCAGCAGGATGAAAAAAAAAAAAACTAACCTGCAAAGGCAGAAATGGCGTGGGAATGAAAGAAAACAAAAATAGAGAAGTAGTGGAGTAAGCACGCAGCGGTCGAAGCACCACCAACTTGTACCCAACCAATACAAGAGAAGTGGGCCCATGGTTAAGGGATTTAAAGGGTGTGGTTTGGTGGAGGGGGGGAAAGAGCCTATTTTCAATTTCCAACCAAGGAATCTTTTAGGGAAATGCCACTCAATGCATGCCAGAAAGGTAGGTAAGGAAAAACCCCAAGGCCTTATCCATTCAAACAAAGAGGAAAGGCTCATACCAAAATCAAACAAAAGGGAAATTTATCATGTAACAAGTAGTGGAAGAAAGAGAATACACTAGGCATGTCAAGTAGTGGTAGTGGACGAGCAACTAATGGGTTGGTGGGCAACTCTGAAGGGGTGTCCACAGCAAACTAGAAACAGTTGGTGAAACCCTAAGGGTAAAATAAAGAAATCCCATAAGATTAACCCTGTTTAAATAGGAATAGTAGCCCCAAATGGGAAAGGGGAGGAATGAAGGTAGGAAAAACAGAGAGAATTGAAAGCAAAATAACAAAGAAGAGAGAAAGAGGGAAGTGAAAAGAAAAGGGAGTAAGCACGGCAGAAAAACATGCATCAATAGGATATCTTTTTCCTCCCTCTTAAGTAAACTCACTATTTGAAATTCCAGAAGTAGCAATGAGTAGCCATCTTGGCCAATTCCCCATCATGCACAACTTTAATGGCATAGCCCAATAGTAAGGTTGTTCAGGTTGAGGTTCGGGTTCTCTTTGGTTCACTTCCTGCGGGAAGATTTAGCATTTCGCTCTCATTACAAACTTTTGCGCATAATAACTTCACCTACTAGAAATTTATTATATTTTGCTGTATCAGTTGTTCTACTGCAGTATCTTTAGTATATTTTGTGGTATTAGTTGCTCTGCTATAGTATCTTTATTATATTTTGTTGTATTAGTTGTTCTGCCACAACATCTTTAGTATATTTTGCAGTATCAATTGCTCTGTTGTAGTATCTTTATTATATTTTGCTATATCAGTTGTTTTGCCGTAGTATCTTTATCATTTTTGCAGTACTAGTTGCTCTATTGTAGCCTCTTTGATATATTTGTCATATCAGTTGTTTCGTTGACTAAATGTTCCTGTTGTAACTAAGCCATTTGCTACGGCTAACTTTCTGCCGTAAGACATTTACTTCTTAAATCCATGAAACATGTGCTAATGTCAACGAAGTAAAGTGCATATTTATTTGTTTATCTTTGTTGTTTCCATTCTTGGACGCAAGGCTTGGGCACAAACTGGGCCACGGCATGGTCCTACTAGAGTATTGGGTGAAGCCCAACTTCCTGACCCACAACAAAATGAGCCTAGGCGTAGCGAGACAGGCCTTAGCCCGTTGACACAAAAAACCCACCTACACTTACTTATTAAGTTTCTAAGAAAAAAAAAAACAGAAGTATTTTTTCCCAAAAAGTGTTGGACAAATGCATCTTAGTTAAAAAATCATTAGATAATCAACAAAATATTAGACAATTTTTTGAGCAAAGGCCTTTTTTCTTTTTTTCTTTTTCTGTTTTGGTACTTAGTGCAAGTGGTTGAAGTTATATTTTGATGTAATAGTTCAAAGTGATAGTCTGACTTCTTGGATTATGGAATGGATTCAGAAATGACTCACTTAAGGATGGCAATGGGGCAGGGCGAGGCCGAAGGATGGGGTCTTCATCCCCGCCTCGCATGGTTTTGTCTTGCCCCATTCTCGTCCTGCCTCGCATGATGGGAAAAACTTTCTCACCCCATCCCCGCCCCTTGGGGCTCCACGAAACCCCACCCCACCCCACCCCGTAAAATTCTACTTTTTGTTAATTTGCCTTACATCTAGTACAATTTTTTTAATGAAACCTATTTCATTGATAAAAATATACTTGAAATTACAACTAAATTTATCCCATCAAATTAAATCAATTTTTAGAAAAAAAAAATTGAATAATATATCCAAGTATTTAACAAGACAATCATAAAAATTAAAAAAAAAAAAAAAAAAAAAAAAAAAAAAAAAACAAACAAACAAACTCATAGTATAATATATAACAAAATAAAGGCAGAGAACCACATTAGGTAGAATAAAATAAGCTAATATTGATATATTTGTTTAAATAGTAGGGTTTTAGGGTATAAAAAATTTATAATTATAACCCTTAATAATGCGGGGCAGGGATGGGGCGGGGCGGGGCGGGGATGGGGAGGGGCAGGGCGGGATGGGTCTAAAAAGTCTAAACCCATTCCTACCCTAAAATCTTGCCCCATTTTTGCCCCACCACCTTTGCGGGGTGGGGAAAACCCTCGCCGGACGAAGCTGGGTGGAGCGGGTTAAGCTGGGCGGGGAAAGTTTGCCATCCCTAAACTCACTTAAGAAAACTTTTTATAGAAAATGCAAGTTATAATGAAAATGAAAAATTATATGTGAAATTCAAAGTTACTTAAAACAAGAATTCGATTCTAAGTTATCTTGATCGCTAATAATGAAAATGAAAAATTATATGTGAAATTCAAAGTTACTTAAAACAAGAATTCGATTCTAAGTTATATTGATCACCATTGGATTTCAAAAGGCTAAATTTAGGTTGCAAACAAACTAATTCAATGTCTAACTTATTCGAAGGTTTGCATAAATATATCAAAGCCTAAGTTATCACACTAACACCAAGCTGATTCAAAGCAAACATATTTCAAATTAGCCAAAGCTATCACAATAACACAATGACTTCAATAATAAGTTCTCTTAATTGTTTGAGATGGTTGTAAAGTGGTGTTTTGGATAAGGGAGTTGAGACCGGTCCAACTACAACTCAATTTGGTCCGGCTTGTGCGCAAACTATGCCTTGTTTGCCAGGAACATGCATGCGGCAGGCAGAGCTGTTTCAGATAAGTTGTGGCAGACAAACATGGTAATAATAACAAAATAAAATATCCTGGCTACTTAATGGAAAATGACTAAATGATCCCTATTCAAGAAACATAATCACAGTAATAATAATCATTTTTACAAAAAAGAACAAAGGGAACGAATGGTAATATATGTGGGTTAATCAGAAGAGAAAGAAGTCAGATTAAATCTGGTCTGCAGGAGCAAAACCAAAGAGGAAAGAACGTTTCTTTTCAATGCAATTAATCTCCCAGGAAAGTCCTGCCGTGGAAATTAACTACCTTGAGGGAAACGAACCTGAATGGTTGATGCACAAATGGCTCATTTTGGTTTTGACAGAGAGCAGGATTTTGTGAGAGAGAGAGAGAATCAATTTATTGGTGCATGTCTACCATTCTAACTCTCTATCTATTTTCTTTTTGGTTTTTCTCTTTTCTTTCTTTCCCTCACACTCGTTTCTTTCTGTTTCCTGATATATCTTTTCGAATTCCTATTCCTTCGTTATGGTTCCCGTCGTTTTGTCTCCCTTTTGTTCATGGCAAGGGTCTCCTTTTATAATGTCTGCCGTGACCAGATTTTACTGTTTTAGCCTTTAACCTCCTTTGTCTGGTCTGGGTGTACTTGCCGACCACCACTGGTCCGTCTGTGTGCCACCCCCTATCACCAGACAAAGAAGGGTATTTTGTTTGTTTGTCTGCCGTGGCACCCTTTCCTACTACGATCTGGATTCTTTCTCTCTCCCTATCCCTCATAGCATGCACCTAGTAGTTCCAACTCAGCTTGCTTCTTTTGGGTAGTATGTCATTCCAGCAGGACACTTCCCTCAAAAGAGTCTGAGCAGAAACCTCAAAAATTGATTTTTCCCCTCTCCCCACCACCAAACCATGCCTTTTTACCTCTGACCCATAACCTCACCATGTCCTGTATTGGTTGGGTACAGGCTGGTGGTGCTTGGACCTTGCACGTGCCTCCCTTCTATGTGTGTCCAAAAATCTGCCTGCTGCTCATTCGTCTGCCGTGGTCTGGAGGCTTACCTGCACAGTTTGCCGTCCGTTTTCTTTGACCTTTCATGTGAGCTGCTTTTTGATTTCCTACTCCCCTTAGGAGCTGGGCTTTATTTGATACTGGGCCTTACATTTTTTTCGGCCCATTTCTTGATTACCCTCATTTCCTGTCATATTATTCTGTCATTCCTGCTATAATGACTCAATCCTGCTAGGCCTCTTTAGGCCAACCGTTTACTCTTTCCCCCAGTGGCTTGGCATGGCCATTAGTTCTCCTACTTTATGGGCTCTTGTGTCCCTTTTGTTTTTCCTCTTGGGCATCCTTGACCCATTTGCTTTCTTTGGGCTTCCTTGGCCCTTTTACTAACTCTGCATTCCCATGAGTTTTTACTAACTTCATTGGGCTTCCTTAGTCCAATTACCTTATTCTCATCCTTGGAATTTATAGGCCTGATTTTAACCCCTTACTTTCTTTGTTTGCGTTACTTTGAGCTGGCAGTGGCCCATTTTCACTTTTCCATATCATATACTGCCCATAGGTATGCTATTTCTCTATTTTCGGGCTCCTTTAAGCCCACTTGTCTCCTTAAGGCCCATTTGTTTATTTCATGGGCCTGTGATCCATTATTCTTGCTGCTTGGGCCTAATGGTTTGCAATCTGTTTGCCAACCCATTTGCTGCCCTTGTTGCTGGGCTTTCTTCTTTCTACTTTGATTCTCAAAAATGACCCTCAACAATGGTCTTTCTTTTGGAGCCTCTTTTATTTATACTTGATGCTTCATTGATTATTGTTAGCTACCATGCCTTGCTATCCTATCAGGCTTAAAGGACACTTGTTGAATTGATAATAGGTGATTGTAACTTCCTGTAACTGTTTTGAAATTTACTGTAACAACATCATTTGTCTTTCATTGAAGGCATTGTTTATTGAATTAATAGCACATTTCAATTCCCTTTAAAACAATCGGTCAACCATAAAGAGAAGATATTAATTAAATGAGATTGCTAAACATGAATGCTTTCACAAGCTTGCAACCCATTTATTTTTTTGTAATTTTGTAGCTCGTATTGGTAGATGAACCGATATAGAAAACCCCCCTCGAAATGTACCATTAAAAATATCATAGAAAGCACATTATGGGTCTGTTTGGATACTACTTATTATTGAAAACTAAAAATATTATAGCAAAATAATTTTTAAATGTGTGAATGACCGTGGGATCCAATTTAAAGAAAAAGTTGCTGAATGAATGTACTTATAGGTCCCGTAAACAGTGCATGAGACTCACAGAAAAAAAAACCTTCCACTCAAAAACGCAAAAATGCGCTTCCCAAACGGAGGCTATATTAGACGTATTGGCCGATGTCTAGGCATTTTATAGCCCAAAAAAACATTGCCTTGTACAAAAAACTATTTAAAAAAAAAGACAAGTGAGAGATATTCCACGTCAACGATTGCCCCTCCTTCTTATGTTTTGTCTACCCTTTTCTTTTCTTTTTTTTCCTTTTATTTTATGTGCCTTTTTGTTTATTCCCCCCTCTCCTGGATTTCTTCAACCCACCCCCACCCCCCGTCCTGGATATGCATCGATAAAAGCAATTAACAGAGTCTAGTTATGGTTTTGAGACCTATGTAATAGAAACATGTACAGGGCACAAGACAAATGGGATTGATGAAAGTATTAAACATAACTTAGTTCGTCCAAAAATTGGTATCGAGGTAAGTTTTATCCAGCAAAACTTTCTCTTCAATTAAAATTCATTTTGAGAAACTTGAGCTTTATACAAAAATGAAGTGTATTCGTAATTGAAAATCCCAGTCCAACTTATTCATTTTAGGTGCCCATTTAAGCTGGCCCATTTGGGCCATTGGAAGTAGAGGTTTTTTCGTTTTGAAATTTTAAGAATACAACTATACAATAGGATTGGACATTCTCAACAAAAGAAGGAAAAAAAAAAAAAAAAGAAGAAGAAGAAGAATAGAATTGGACAAAATAAGGAGTGAAATTAAAGCATCTCCAATGGCTTTTTTAAAGCCAATTTTAGAGCATCAATACCCCAAAAGCCCACTCCAACAGTGTCTGTATCTCTACTTTTTGGAGTATAATTGCTACAGTACTTCTCTATAAGTAAAAGAACACTTAGCTTTTACTATTCATCCTTCAAAAGTTTTTTTCTATTATAATAATCAGGTATTGAATAAAAAAATGTTTGAAGATGTATGGTTGTTAAAAAAAGAATAAAGAATGAAAAAAGAATGAATGAAGAAATAATATTTAAATGAGATAAAAAATGAGATAGAGAATTTGTTAGAAAGTGTATTTAAAAAAGTTGGTAGTTAAAAGGTAAAAGTCACTGTTCATTCTCCAAACAATATAAAAATTTGGAGAATCTACTGGAAATGCTCTTAGCGTCTTTAAATTTACCAAATCTTCATGCTGTTGTACCACTACAACCTTACACAACCTTAGAAATTTTATTAAAGACGGGCTAAAAGAAAATTCCACGCAACTGGAAGTATAGTTTATCAAAATAAGGACAAAATTTAGGTACAGTACTCTAGGTGCTGTTTCTTAGGTTCTTCTCTTAAGATTTAGTTATGAGGCTATTTAATTAAAAAATACACTTTCATTTCATGAGAAAAAATCCACATGACAGAGTTTTAACAAGAAAACCTAAGGAACAACATTTAAGTATCATACCTAAGTTTTGTTCAAATAAGATTTTTTTTTTTTTTTTTTTTTTTTTTTTTTTTGAGAAGAATCAAAATAAATACTTGGTCCTTGGAGCAAAATACTTTTTTTTTTTTTTGGGGATAAATAAGGAGATAGTTGATTAGATATTAATAAGTTAGTATGTTACAAATGTGCTCGGCCTTATTAAGGGCCAGCAATTATTCCACTCCATCCGATGGTTCAACAAAAGATACATAAGGAGATAATAAAGTAGTTCCTACAATAGCAAGAATGTTTGCATACTTATTTGTTTCGCGATATGCATGCTTACTGCTTAGTTTGTTTGTTTGGGATGGCTTAGTACAGGTCCATGCAATCAATCAATAAAGGTTCCATAAGAGTCTTGAATGAGGAATTAAGTGCAATTTTGAACCACAACACTGGTGTCAAGCTCAACAATTAAGTTAACAATTCCAAGGTCTTCGGCTAGTAGAAGCCCATCTCGGAGGGTTGTTGTATAGATCAAAGAACAGATTGCCATTATGTACGTATTTCTCTTCATATTTTGCAATTAACCAAGTTCTTTTAATAGATTAAAGAATAAAAGCAAAAGAATCTAGTAAAGTTGAATATGTAAGGTATGCATTCACCGATTAAAAATAAAACATCAATCCAAAATGATTCAAAGATCAAGTTATCAAAGAGCAAAAACAAAATATAAAGAAGTGTCAACGTTAACTTCAAAAGTGATTCAAAAAGATAATAATGACTCTCGTGACCAAAAAGGAAATCAAAGACAAAATGATTGACAACAAAGCCTAAAGAAGTCAACAAGACAATTAATGATAATTGAGATTAGAGAGAGTTCCAAGAAATAAATAAAAAATGTATTTCTCATAGAAAGATGACACGGCAATATTTTCTAAATAAAATCTCTTGTAACCTTCCTTCTCTCTCTCTCTCTCATTTCCGCACCTTCAATTATAGAACTCCAAGCTTGCAACTCAAAGTTTTATTGTAAGTATTTCAAAGTTCAAATAATAATATTTCAACTTTCATGGTCTATCTATTAAATTTATGCTTTTATTTTTTGGCTGAGGCATTGCGAAAAGCGTTAACAATATTGATTAATGCTATATCTCTTTCCCTGGCCTTCGCTTTTCTTCATTTTCTTTTGGGAAGAAAGTCAAGAAAGACAAATGCAACTAGAGAAAATATCCGGGCAGATGTCAGAGGATTAGGGAGGAGAAAACAGAGTCTTACGAATATATATGTAAGTTGAGAAGAAAAGCTAGATATTGGGGCATTACTAATTTACTACAACAGTGGTTTCAGCAGATACCGAGTGGTCCCGTGGAGCAAACCTGATAGAGATTATGCAGGTTGTGTCCATTTTAGCTCGCAAAATTGATCACAAGATATCCCTAAACTAGCAGACTAGCAGAAGCCTCCACTAGGTGATCATTGTGAGTCACAAGTAGGCCTGCCTACACGGCGTTGTTGTGGAAATTGACTCCAAGGACTGCATAGATGTCTTGAAGTCCCAACAGCTCAACCTACCATGGTTTCTGCAGATTATTTTGGAGGATGTATTCAACCTGGTGAAAGAGTTTGTTTTGTGTAATTTTTCTCGGTGTTATAGGGAAGCCAATAAAGCTGTCATCAAATGGCTAAGTGAGCCTTCAGTTTGAAATTTGAAGGTTCCCTCTTGGTAGATAGGCTCCCATTTTCAGTTGCTGAGTGTTGGAGAGGAATGCTTCTGTTGTCGATGCATGTATGCTTGTTTTCCACTTTACTAAAGAAGTATTTTCATTCAGTGACCAAAAATAAAGAATATTATTTATGAGAACACTTTCAACAATCTAAACCGGTTCAAAATCCTTATGAGTGGGAAATTACTATAAAACAATAGAAAATGGTCTGAAATCCTTATGACAAGGGTGTAAAATACATGGAGGATAGTTTTTTTTTTTTTTTTTTAATAAGTACATTGAGGACATACACGGTTGTCTTTACAACTTAAGATACTCCCAAGTCCATTCCAATAAGAGTGGGATATGCTGCAGCAACATTAGGGCCTGTTTGGCAAGCCATCTCAAACACAAAACTACACATTTTAAACAACATTACACATATTTTCACACACTTTTTCACTCACACGTATATCAAAAAATATCCAAACAACATAATTCAAACTACTCTCCCAAACATCTTCCACAATACATCCTTGTTTGTCATCCTTCAAGTTGATTCCAGTTCAGGTCCTCACCCTAGAAGCCTGAAATAAAAGTTACAGAAAAATTAAGAAAATGCACTTTTTTTTTTACATAATTTATAAGTAAACTAGATTACTTTAGAGACAGAGAGATTTAGAAATCTCCAATATGGGGTTCAATGACTCAATAGTAGACATATTAGTCAGTCAATAATATAAAAAAAAGAATTGAGGATCAGCTCTACATGTAGTAGAATAACAATACACACTGATTGTGGGATGAGTCGGCTGACTAATAACAGAACATACCACATTGGTTCAGGCCAGAAAACAAGGCCCAAATCCCACCATTGTTTTATTCGTTGCAACAATACCAGTACAAAGCAGTCAAACATTGTCACCAATCTACAATTAAAATTACAACCTGCAAGTTCCTTTTTAATTTTGGCAATCAGCTCTTTCAAGCATGTATGAAAACAAAGGCAGGCAAATATGACACATGCATGTTCACGACAAGCAGCACACAAAAAGGACCCATGACCAAACACTTTGACATGCAGAACCATTCAGAAGCAGTTATTTTGAGATCTCCATGTATAAAATGAATGCATGCAGAGGTGCTATAAAATTTCGTTGGTCAAAAAATGAATTGTTTTAGTACAAATTCCATCTCTTTCCAATATCTCAAAAGTTTAGCTTAAAGTATAAGCTGTATTCCTTACACCCCTAAGTAATGATATGGAAAATATTGCATATCCTTACTTGTCCAAAAGTGCGTCACAAAGTACATAGCGACTTTATCCAATAGTAAAATGCTATATAAGTTATTGCTTCATGAGAAAGAATAAAGGTTCTTAAGTTACCTCTTGCAGAACTCAGTTACATATCGTGATCCGTTGTAAAGAATGAACCACATCAACATGATGATCAAAGTATCTGGTACAATTTAGGAATTCACAAGTGCTGGTTGACGATGGAATGGTGGCAGATAAAACCAACAGTAGTTATTAACTATTTTGTAAATTAACCTTAACTCTTAGTTTTGAATTTTGACTCAAAACAAAATTATACTACTATTTGTTTAGCTCATAATTGGCTTCACAAATGTCAAAATAGTATGAAAAATAACAATATCCATGACATAAGGTATTACAGACATATATCAAGGAGATTGGATCCTTAAGGAGAATGGTGCAATGAAGGATACTGAAAAGATAACGCTCCCACCAATCCAACATGTAGAGCCCAAAAGTAACATTGTAAAGATAGATCTTGCGCTGAATCCAGTTCATAGTTCTGAAACCTACAAAAATGGGCATATCTCTAGAATCAAGCTAAGATAGACATGAGCAAAATTGAATCAACAAATTGAAGAAGTTAAATTTCACAAAAAAATTAGAGGGAGAAAAAAGGACTGGGAAAAAGCTGATTGCAATCTAGAACTTTCACAATCTGTGGGGATAAAGGAAAAAGAGCTTAGGTTTGAGGTTGGACAAAGTCTTGTTCATTGAGAAAGAGAGAGACATCCATAAAATAGCTATCTTAAATCCCAAAGTATTTTTTCCTATGTCTTTTTAACGATTCTAAAATGATGAGAGAGGTACAATTCAGCAACAGCCAGGCTTGCTAAAACTTTTCTGTGCACAAAATCTGGGGCAGGGCATTAACTAATTGCAAAACTGGGTCAACGTAAAGACCCAACAGTTGTCAACTGCATCCACATTTACAGTATGATCAAAGACTCCCATGAAATAAATTTTGATCATCAACATCAATCACAGGCTACCTCAGTGCTTTCTATAGCACTAGAAACTGAGTGCAGGTACTAGAGCTTCAACAGAAACCAAACCTGGTGAGCTATAGTATCATGGAGTATCAAAATCCCTTAACCTATAAATTATCTACATGGGCCTAATTCATTCAAGTTGGTTAGATTCCCACTCAGTTTCCTTTCCTGGGAGATTGTTAAAAAAATTAGCAACAGCAACCGTTTGATAAGAGACAAGACAACAGATCAAGCAAATTCAAAGTACTTCCATTTCATGGTTTTTACAGCTACTTTTTAAATCACGTACATAATTGGGTTTGGGTTTATTAAGCTTATTGTTATTGAGCAATAGCTTATATTTATATCCATTGAAAGAGAAAATTTCCAACAAATGAACTTATTGGGATTTCACCCAGGGCCGGCCCTTCCCTTAGGCGAGTTAGGCAATTGCCTAAGGCCCCCAAGTCCCAAAATTTTAGAAAAGAACCAACCGGGTAGTATATATATATATATATATATTTAGTTTCAAATGAATTACAAAAATAATCTGGCACATCCTTTTAACCAAAAAAAAAACAAAAATTTTGGTAAATCCTATTAAACATTGGTTAAACATTGGTTCTAAACAAAATCATTGACCAAAAATCAACCAGATAAACTACAAATCCGATCTAAGAGATTAACCACAAAACAATCACAAATCAAAACAAATAAATCCACTCAAAACCCTAAAAATTTTACCTTTCTCTCTACTCTCTGCTCTCCGCCTCTCTCTAGTCTCCAGTCTCCAGTCTCCAGCTGAACCGCCTCAGCCTCTCTCTGATTCTCTGCTCTCCGCCTCTCTCAAGTCTCAACTGCTCACCTCACCTCAGGAATCAGGTATAAAATTATAAATATTTGGGCTTTTATTTGTTAAGAACTTAAGATAACTTTGTTTGTTTGGGCCCTCCCTGGCTGGTTTTGTAACTTTGTTTGTCACTTATCAGTTTATCATTATGGCTGCCTGGACCCTCCCTGGACTGGGCGTTAAGTTTGGGCCTTCAAGGTTTTTTTTTTTTTTTTTTTTTTTTATATTATTCTTATTTTTTAAAGTCTGCATTTTTTTTTTTTTTTTTAGTTATAGATAGGATTTGTTTTTTGTTTGTTTGTTTATTTTTTATTTTTTATTTTTTTGGTGGGTGAGCCTTATTAATAAGTCTTGTGTCAGTGTTATGGTTGTGCTTAAATTTTTGTTATGCTTGTGCTTATTTTTTTTTTCAATTTATGTAGCTTGAGATTGCTAAAAACTTGTTATTGTTCAGTGAAACTACAACAATATTTTTTATATAAATCAAGTTCTATTTCTCATTTGCTCTACACTTGAAAGTTATTTTTTTATTTTAGTCTTTATAAATATATTGTTTGATTAGAAATGTCTACTAGAAAATATATATTTGGATATGAAAAACTTAAAAAAAGAAGAAAAATTAATTGAGTCTCAAAAAGGATCAATGGATAAATTTGTTATTAATAATAAACAAAATATAACACAAAATTTAGATGAAAATATCACAAATGAGCAAAAAATTCACCAAAATAATTTAGAAGAAGATGATGTTCAATTTTGCAATACAACAAATCTTGATAATGAACTTCAAAATAATTTAGAAGAAAATGAAAATAATTATGAAAAATATTAAATAAACATTAATTTAATTAACATATAAGTATAAAAAAATGCCCAATTTTTAGTTCTCACCTTAGGACCCAAAATGTCTACGGCCACCCCTATTTCCCTCTCATCCTTTCTCTGCCTCAACCCACGTCACACCGTGCTCCATGGCTGATCACCAAGCTCTCCTTCTAAACCTCCATGGCCAGAGCTTTTTAAGCTCATCACCTCTAATCATGCATCACTACTGAAACCTAGCCAAAATCAAATCACGACCACCACCACGGCCAAAACCCAGCCAAAATCAAATCGCAACAAAAACCCAGAAGCCCACCAAATCACAAATCAAATCACACCCACCGAAATCAAAACACAAAACCTTCAAAACAACCAAAATCACAAAATGAAAACACTGAAAGTGAACCCACTATTAAAAAAACATATATTGGTTTTGTTATTATATTTTAGAAGAAGAATCATCTTGTTGAACTAATTTTAAATCCAAATTAATCAAACAAATAAATAAATAAACAAAAATCACACACCATAATCTGGTGAAGTCTCGTGAGCCACAATTTCACCTAAATGGATCGTCTGAGTTGAGAGGAAGAGATTTTCATAGTTTTTGGCTTGACAGCACAATCTTCGATTTCCTTTCTTGACGTGACTTTCGCTCGCTCCTCTCCTGTCAGCCTAGGTGACGTATAAAGAGAAATAAAAGGAAGAAGAACAAAGCACCACATAAAAAAGAAGAAAAGAAAAATAGTGAGAGAAGAAAGACGAACTGAAATCAGGTGCATCGCAGGTATTTTTTTATACATTTTTTACTCTTTTTTTTTAAAAAACTTTTTAACTCTCCTTTAATATATTTTATTTAATGGTTGAGATTGAAAGTTGTTTTTTCAACTTTTAATCTCAGTCATTAATTATAATTGCATCAGGGTATTGTACCTGAATCTGAAAAGACAAAGAGATCTACAAATACACATACACATACACATACACATACAAATACACATACACATACACATACACATACATAAGCACGCATAAACACATACACATACACATAAACATACATAAATATAAGTACGCATAAACACATACACATACACATACATAAGTACACATACACACACATACATAAACATACACATACACATATACATACACATACAAATACACATAAACATATACACACATACACATAAATATACATATATATATAAACATAAACATACATACACAAAAACACGTATAAACTCAAATAAACGTAAACATACACACACATAAACTTAAATATAAACATAAACACACATAAAAGCTCGATTTAGCACACTAAAGTAACTAATGAAATTGTTTGAGAATTGGTGTTAGTTTGCAATTTTTTCTAGTCTATATGAAGGTTTAATTTTTTTCAGTCTGTATGTGTGTTTATGTCTATGTATGTTTATGTTTATGTGTGTGTGTTTATGTGTATGTGTGTTTATATTTGTTTGTTTTTGTTTATGTTTGTTTATGCGTGTTTATGTGTATGTGTGTTTATATTTGTTTGTTTTTGTGTATGTTTGTTTGTGTTCATGTATGTTTATGTAAATATGTGTTTATGTTTATATTTATGTTTATAAATATAAATATATATAAACATGCACACATACATAAACATACACACGTATATACACACTCATACACATACACATACATAAACATACACACATATATAAACATACATAAATATAAATGAATATAAACATAAACACACATACACATAAACATAAACATAAACATAAACATACACATACACACACATAAACATACACATACACATACACATACACACTCATACACATACACATACATAAATACACATACACATACACATATATTTCTAATTCTCGCCTTAGGCCCCAAAATGTCTAGGGCCGCCCCTGATTTCACCATTTCTCTTGGTGAAATGGTCAACTCTCTCTAAAAAGCAATTGGATAATTGATCTGATCTACAACTAATTTAGGAGCAACCCATAATCGAAATCCGTAGACAGTAAACAAGGTCAAGGAGCTAGGGTTTGGGTTCGTACCTGAGACTATTCAATTAGTTTAGTCCACCTCTTCGACGCGGCAATTTAGTTTACTCACAATTTTTCTTCCTCTCACATCTAAATACAGATTTTAGCTTTGTTTCGTTGTGTACTACCATTGTCGTTTTGCCTTTAAAAGTAAATATAGCGGCGGCTACCATTAAATCTCGCCGTAACAATTCATAATTAGTTTGATGGCTACATTTGTGATTTTTTTTTTTTGTTGAGAATTAGCTACATTTGTGAATTAATTGGCGGCTACATCTTGACTATAGAACTTGTGTTTACATTGAATCCAATATAGAGTTTATGGCCCCGTTTGGTATACTCACTCAAGCACATATTTTCAGTTTTTAAACAATATTATACGTATTTCCACACACTTTTTTACCCACACGTATTTTTACACATTTTCAAACATATATTTTCAGTTTTTAAGTGCATGTACGGATGTACCAAACATCCCCTATATATCAGAGAACTTTAAGCTAATCTTATACTAACTCATAATTAGTTTACCTGTTCTACATAGACCTACAATTGATTTGAAACTTTTGGGTCATAAATATCTATAACATATATAATCAATCAACATATAGGGTCTAGATTCATTTGTTCAAGGCTATAAATAAGATCGTAAATTTTATAGTTTAACTCCTCCATTAAAAAAAAAGTTTTAAGTTTTTCACTTGGTTATAGAAAATATAGTATAACTCATGGACAAAAGAGACGTGATTAATTTATTGTGTTTATCAATTCATGTATAATTTGTGGATACAATATTGCTTATCAATTCATAATAAACAATAACCATAATAACACTAAAAATTTCACAATATTTTTATAATTTTAAAGGTGACATGTTAATTATAATGTTAGTGGTAGTCCATTAAAAATAATGTCGTGCTAATCACAATTTGCTATTTTAATGAGTTCATAAAAGAGTTGTAAAATTTATTATGTTTGTAACATTATTGATTCATAAATGAGAAAACATTATTTTGTAGAAAATTATCCATAATTTTTTTTTCTTTCTCTCCGGATCATCTATCCCATTTTAATTATAATTTGAGTAAGTCCAATAAATAAATAAAAAAAGCTAAAATATTATTTTTGTGTCTAAACTTTAGGGAGGAAGATAATATTTGGGTAAACTACATATTTAGTCCTTAACATTTACACTATATTTCAATTTGCCCCCTAACATTTCAAATGTGTCAAAATAGTACTTAACCTTTGTTGGGGGCCTTTTTTTGTTGCGCAACCATGTGTTGTCTGCTGGAGGGGTGACCTTGTTAGACTTAGATTTGTATGGAGAGTTGTGTCTAGAACTAGACATTGGGCCACGTTGTCCAATGGCTTTCGGCATATTTTTAGGCCTACAAAATGGGTAAAGTCCAAAGTCTAAGAATCATGATAATGATTGAATAAATAAATAATATGTGTTTGATATAATATATTTGATTAATAGTTGTAATAGTAGTTGAAATAAAATAATATATATTTAAAGGTAAAATAATCAACTATTCAATAATGTAAATTTAGAGATATGGAAAGAGAGTGACTTGTCTTTGTATGGTTTGTAACTCCAACTGCATAACATCAGTGAGTTGATGGTATTCTAGCAGAATGACTCCAGCGGTGGAGAGGCAGTATGCCACGATAAGTCCTTCCTTGATGACTTCAAGATTGAAGGGGAAAAATAGGTATAATTGGAGGGAGAGAGAGTATGTCTAATTGTGTGTAGAGGCTAGTTAAGTTTGTCACCTTTATCATGAACTTAAATGAATTTCCCTTTGATAATGCTCTTTTAGTTATTAGAAGTTATGAATAGTATTGTCTTTCATGAGAAGGACTTCAATATGAAGTCTTTGTGCCTTCTAAGAGAAGGGCTTTATGTAAGATAGATTCGTGTCTCCCATGAGAAGGGCTTTTGTAAGAAGTTATGCCTTCTAGGAGAAGAGTTTTAGTATTAGAAGTTTAAACCTTCCATGAGAAAGGCTTTTAGTATAAGTATATGATATCTCTTGAGAAGTATGGAGATGGTAAAAGATATAGATATTTTGTGTGATGTAATATTTGTAATTTGTATGAGTAATAAGTATGGGTATTTGGTGAGAGATGAGTTTGTAATATATATGAGGAATATGTATGTATAATTTGTGAGAGATGTAATTTGTAAGATATATGAGAGATATGTGTGAGTATTTTGTGAGATATGTACTTTGTGAGATATATGAGAGATATGTAAGATGGTAAATGAATTATGTTAGAGCTGTTGGCAAGATTATAGTGATGGCTTGTGTTGCTTTCTAAGAGGGAAAATTTTGTAAGAGAAGAGTATGGAGATGTGTTCAGGTATTTGGAGATATGAACAGTAAGATATATGTATTTTCTGAATATGGAGAGTGAGAGAATGAGCATAATATGATTAATGGTGTTGGTGTGTAATAATGTATTAATGTTGCTGGGATTTTTTTGCTGGGGGATGGATAAGTGTTTATGAGTAGTTGTATGAGGGGTATTTATGAGCTAAGGGATGAAGAGCTTAGTTACTAACTTGAGTACTAAGAACTTAGAAGCTCAGATTCTCATTAAAGAGCTAAGAGAGAGAGAGAGAGAGAGAGAGAGAGAGAAGTTATGAGAGGTTAGTTCTTCTCTATTGGTGTGCTTTGGTGTGTTGATGAGGGGTTTTATTTATAACTGAGTTTAAGGGGATATTTAGCAAATAATCTCATCCAAAATCTGTCCCAATCAGCAATAAATTTTCAAAAAATCCATAATATGATTTGGTCAAAAATGGTATGTTTAGCTTTAAGGGGGTTTTGCTGTTTTGGGTAATATCAGTTAGAAGAAAGACCAGCAAAAAAGGAAATTATTTTAGCAAAAAAAAGATAGTTTCTTTGGTTGGTTTTGGTTTTTAGCGAAATAAGAAAATTCAGTAATGTTAAGAATGTTGGGTCAACTGTTCCATCTGTTCTGAAAAAGCCGTGACAACTAGAGCTGTCTAAACCCAACCGAAGCCCGACAACTTAGCCAAATCGCCCAACGCCAACCTGATTCCGGCCGAATCGACACTAGCGGGTCGAGTGGCGGGTTTGCTTCTCCAAAACCCGAGCAACTTGAACCCGATCGGAGTTGTATAAAAAATCTGGCCAAATCCTGCAAAATCAAGCCAAATTCAGCGAGATCTCGACCAGATTCGGCTAGATCTAGTGGGATTTAACCAGATCCGGCCAATTCCAGCAATTTTTAGTGAAAAATTTCAGATTCCAGCGAGAAAAAATGAAGATACCAGAGAGATATTCCAGATTCTGGCGACCTTTTTTTTTTCTTCAGATTTCGACGATTTTTTTTACTTTGGCAACCGACCGAACTAACCAACGTTCAGCCTCACCCGAAACCGACTCGATCGATTTTTCCAGCGGTCGGTTCCGGGTTCCTCTGCCCCTCCACCAGACGCCGGTGGGTCGAGTCCGAGTTGGGCCCTAAATCGACTCGGCCTAACCCGTGGACAGCCTTAGTGATAGCTGTTTGAAAAAAGTTGTCACAGTTGTCATAAGATAATTGTTGCTTAGAGCTGAAGTAGATGAGGCCAGCTGGATGATTCAGACTACTGGAGAGAATATTTAGGATTTATTTCTTGGATTTAGTTGAAAATGGTAAGATCTCTTTTAAGGATATCTTGCTATTTTGGGTATAGCAGCTGGCTGCTCAAATTGAGTATTAGATGGCTGGTGATGTCACTTTCAACCAGGTGTCAAGTGCTGAACACACTATTGGTGTTCTGCTGGAAATATTTCCTTTTTTAGGTATTTATATTTTTGGTCCATGATTCTATTACAATACATTTTGAGTAAGTAATAGAATGATTGATTGATAGTTAATGAAGCCTTAGAGATCTAGTCAATGTCTCACTGTGTTGTGACTTAATCTTGATGAGTATGAAGAGCATTTAATGCTCTGCTCTAGCAACTGGTAGGGGAATATTTGGTTTGCTTATGGCGGATGGTAGCTGGATATTGAAAATATCATGAATATTTTATATTCAAAGATTAAAGATAGCCAATCAGATTTAGCCATGTGTTTCAGTTGAATTTTAGTTGAAAATAGTAATGTGGTTTACGTGAAATAATATGAATAGATTTCCAAATTCATATAGGAAATGCTGAAGATTGAATAAATAGATATTTGGGTCAGCATTTAGATGGCTGGAGTTTTTGAGTGATTGTCATATAATGAGTATTAAATTTTAGGAAAAGAACAATGAAGAGTTTTATCAATTTAAGTGCTATGTGATAAGAGAAACTTATCATATGTTACTCGCTACACACTGACTCGTTAGAGTTCAGGAAGTTGAAAGAGTCACACCAAGTAACATGTTTCTTTTATCAACTTTAAACTGCTGGATCTTTACTAAACATACCTCTTGGTGTTCAAAACCACGACTCCTAAAATTTCCCCAAAGAGACTCATGAGCTTAGATCAAAAGCTGAAAATGAGATGACATACCTTGGACTTTGTTGTCATTTTGTGTAAATATGAGCTTTTGTTGGAGAAACTGCTTTCCATGAATATTAGAGAGGTAATATAGGCCGTGAGTTTTGATTTATTGCTTGAGCCTAATCTATATATTGATGTTGATGATGTCGTGGGTTATGAGCCCAATTGATGAAGAGGAAATGTGGACCATGAATCCGCCTCTTGAAGTGAACATTGTATGGGCCATGTGAGCCCAATTCATCTTATTTTGGATTTTAAAGAGATTTACTTAAAAAATTAATAATATGTCAATGTGGTGTGGGTTCAATAAAGTAATGCCATGTGACAAAAAAAAAGAGTCCTCAACAACTTTTTAATATATGAGTCAAAATGGTTATTGCCAATAAGTGGTGGATGAAAAATACTTATATAGCTAACAATGATATTAAAATGTTAATTTTTATGCCACCTATATGCCAGAGGCCTTAATTAAAAAATATCTACTTTTTCTTTAAATTAAAAAAAAAATTCACTTTTTTTGTTCACTTAATTAAAAAAAACTAATATGATTTCAAATCCGAAAATCCCATTCAAAATTAATTTGATTTCATTTTCTTTTTCCAATGAAATCTGCATACATTTTATTGCTAGAAAATAAAAATAATAATTACAACAAAAAATTTAACCCAATACAATCTCTCAGAGAAACATTCTAAGCAAGAATCTAACCAAATACCCAATGAACATCAACACAAAATCAATCAACTAGTTTTTGCGAGCAGACTAAAGAACCCAACGAAGTTCCAATCCATCTCTGCTCTGCAAGATCCAACCCATTAGCACCGTAAATACTAAATACACAGAACCCAAAACCCTCAGCACGACTGCACAATGCCATTAGAAGGACTCGATAGCGAGGCTTCACGGCGCCATTGAGTTCCGAAGACGACGCAAGAAAAAAAGGCCTAGCCAACCATCGATTTGTGGCAAACTGACCCAAGAGAAGGACAAACAGAACTACTAAAGACAACGCGTGACTCAGAAAGGGAGAGAAAGGACCGACGATCTGGGTGGGGAGAGAGCACCGCTCACTAGAGCCACATATGATATCTTTCTCTATAGTAATTGAAGATGGAAGGAACTAGGAAGGAGGAAGACGATGTTGAAGTTCTCGTAAGGAATAGTTACGTTTTGATCTAACTGAATTCTTGGTTTTAGAATATTGATTTGATTTCATCCTTGAAGTATATATTTTTATTACTTGGTCTGTGATGGTATCTAGATTTGGATTGTATTGTGCCTGAAGAAGCTTTAGTGAGTTTAATGTAGTCTTTAGACAGCAAAGTTTTTCAGATTTGAAATAAGATTAGTTTCTCAAAAAAAAGAAAAAAAAGAAATAAGATTTGTAATTCAAGTGAAAAGAAAAGAAAAATGAATTATTTTTGTAATTTCTTAATTTTAAAAAAAAATAGTTTCTTAATTAGCCCACGTGGCATACAGGTGGCATAAAAATTAACATTTTAATATTACCGTTTGCCATATAAGGGTTAATTTGGATAGCGCTTATTTTGCTGAAAATTGAAAACACTATAACAAAATAATTTTTAAATGTGTGAATCGTATCATAGAACCCATTTTTAATGAAAAAGCTACTGAAAAAAGAGGTTTGTGGATTCCGTGAACAGTGCACGGATCCACTAGAAGTGTGTTTCTGGGCTGAAATGCGCTTAAAAAAAAAAAAACTCAGAAGTGCAGATAGTGCTTTCCAACACTATCCAAACGCATCCTAAGTATTTTACATTTATCACTTAATGATAAGGACTATTTTAACTCATATATCAAAAGATTATGAATTATTTTGAAACATTTGAAACATAGGGACCAAATTAAGATAAAGTGAAATATTAATGATCAAATATGTAGTTTATCCATAATATTTTAGGAAAAAAAAAAAAAAGTTCTTATTTACATGATCAAGCTGGGCTTTTAAACCGTGTGGAATAAATAAGCATTAGGCCTTGTTTTTAAGCCCAATGGCACAGTAATCAAAATCGGGCCTGCATTCTATCATCAGGCATGTCCACCAAACCCCAAAAAAAAAAAAAAAAAAAAAACAACAACAACAACAACAACAAAAACAAAAAAAATACAACAGCCAAACCAATCCGATAAAGAGAAAAATGTGTAACAATCTTATGATTTTCATCCTTCTTGAATGTCTTCCGCCTTCCCTACCCCCCCAAACCCAAAAAAAAAAAAAAAAAAATCTTATCCTTATATGGACCTGACTGCTAACACCTATAACAATACCATCCGTATGAATACATGATCCTCAATAAAGGGATTGGCTATAATGCTCCAACTTATATTTACAAAAAGGATTTTTTATAATAAAGTAATTAAATTTTATGATTAATTGTTAAACTTATTATAGCTTCTTCTTTTTTAGGTTTTGGACTTGTCAAGAACCTTGTTACACTTGATGAGAGATTTAGGGTTCATATCCTTCCACTCTAAGTATCAGATTGTGAAAAATAAAAAAAAGTTTAGAATTGATAATGAACAAAATATACTATACTAGGTAGTGACATAATTGTAATTAACCTCATATTTATACGGTCCCTATTAAAAAATATTATGTTTTGTTGGATATATATATATATATATATAATATACGATGATGACGATGATCCTAGAGTGTACTGTGGGGTCACTCAGCCAATTGGATGGCATTGGACTTTTGAGTATGTGTAAAAATCGTAGTAAAAAACTGAATATGATTGTGTACATAAGCAATGAATAGATAACAATAATTTTTTTTTTTTTAAAGGTCACTAATGAAGAGACAACTCCTAAAAAAAATTGTTAAATAGTTACTAGCAGTTAAAAATCTGTTTTGTGCATAATTCTATTAATTTGTTTGTGATCTTGATCCAGCGAACTTTTTAGTAACTCTAAAAATCCTCAGACATAAAGTTTACCTATCCTTTCATTTCTAATTTCACTTTGAGTGAAACTCTAAGGGGGTTATTTGATACCGTTTATTCTTGAAAACTAGAAATATTATAACAAAATAATTTTTTAATATATGAATAGTACCGTGAAACCTAATTTTAAAGAAAAATTTGATAAAATCTGTATTTACTGGTTCCGTAAACAATGCACGGGACCCATACAAAAAAAAGACACGCACGTCTGCTGTTTTTGGTGCAATCCAAACAAACACTAAAAAAAAAATTATTTTATTCCCAAATCATTTCTCAGTCTTGCACTTTCATAGTCGGATTACCACACATATTTCATTGTCAGATTACCACACATATTACAATATACATATTACAATTATATATATATATATATATATATACACCCTAAAAAATATCTGTTTTATTCCCAAATCATTTCTCAGTCTTGCACTTTCATAGTCGGATTACCACACATATTTCATTGTCAGATTACCACACATATTACAATTATATATATATATATATATACACCCTAAAAAATATCTGTTTTATTCCCAAATCATTTCTCAGTCTTGCACTTTCATAGTCGGATTACCACACATATTACAATATATATATATATATATATATATATATATATATTAAATAAAAGTTGGATCATAAAGATATCCTATTTAATTATCATGTGATTGTGCCA
The DNA here is from genome assembly GCF_932294415.1 of Quercus robur. Lineage (NCBI taxonomy): Eukaryota > Viridiplantae > Streptophyta > Magnoliopsida > Fagales > Fagaceae > Quercus > Quercus robur. The sequence goes on along the minus strand of NC_065534.1, from coordinate 38,066,318 downwards.
AATAATATCAATTTTTTTGGAAAGAAACTAAACCTTAATTGTTGTTATCTAGTGGCTCTCTCTCTCTCTCTCTCTCTGTGGATAGATACAATAGAATTTCAATTTATGACATCCGTTTCATGATTTTATCACCAAACTAAGATACCAATTGGTTTTTAGTTTAAGTGAGGTACAAACCTAGATCTTTTATTCAATTATAAAAAACTTTTTCAGTTGAGCTAACTAGAACCCACTGGTGACTCTCTCATTAATTATTAAAATAGTTTATTTTGTTAATTGTTAAGATAGTTTAATTTAGTCCAGGCCTCGTCAATGGGCCAGGCCGGGCTGGCCCGACCCGTTTTTACTTGGCCCATGGGTCTAATGGGTTGGGCTTAACAGGCTGTTGACTAGTCAATGGGCTGGGTCGGGTCGGGCTGGATGGAAAAACCCTAGCCCATGGCCCTACCCATGGGCAATGCCCATTTGGGCTTTAGCGGGCTGGGCTAGTGAGGTGGGTTTAATGGGCTACCCATGGGCATTTTTAACAGGTCTTCAATGGGGTTATAAAAATTTAACCAAAAAAATTATAATTATATATTATTACAAACTATCAAATTGAACAATTAAATCTACTAAAAAGATTCTATTAAAAAAAATACTAAGACATACCTCTTAAAAAGGTACTAAAATAAGATTAATTAACTTTTATTGATAAGAATAAATAAGTACATTGAATTAAATATCAACTCTTAAAGGAAATATTTGAAGAATAAAATATCAATTCTTAAAGGAAATATATGAAGAATATCAACTCATTAAGGAAAGAATTTCTTCCAACCAACGGTAAGCTTTTTTTTTTTTTTTTTAAGGAATTTCTTCTATAATTGTAACTTGTAAGGAAAGAATTGGAATTTATCAAAGGAAAGAATGACTTTCTTTCCAGAGGCACAGAGGTAGGGCAACAGTCATCTTAGTAACTTTATTTTAAAAATCAAAGCTATTAGACTAATACCAAAATATATATTTATTATGCATATTGTATCACAATCATTCCAAGTATTTAGTGGTTAGGTGTGTGGTCTTAAAGTTTTTATAATGTCTAAAGTTCAATCCCTCACTCACCCAACCCCCAAATTATTTTGTTATAAATTTTGGGCAATGAGTCAGGCTAATGGGTTGGGCTACTGGGCTGGGCTAACGGGCCGGCCCACTAGGCGCCCATGGGTAAAGAAACCAATCCATAGCCTGTCCCATTGGGCTACTGGGCTGCCCACGGGCTTCAATGTTACAGGGCTGGGCTACCCATTAGCCTAGTGGGCTAGCGGGCTACTGGGCCAGCCCATGGGTCATGGGCTATTTGATGACCTTCTCAAAAAAAGATAGTTTAATTTAGGAAAAAATTTATTAGCTCAATTTCAAGACATTTATAATTCTACCACAACTAAATTCTTTTTTTTTTTTTTTACACAAAAGAGTAAAATTCACACTATCTTAAGTTTTTTTTTTTTTTTTTGGTACATTACATGGGTAATTGTGTGTGTGTATATATATATATATATGTATATATATGACATCAAGAGTCTTATAATTCACAAAACAAAATTATTACACTTCATAATCCCCTTAAACTAAGGCTATTGTCCATGTGTCTTGGCAAAAACTCTCCTTGAGTTGATTCTCTCTCAACACAGATGGATTTGCCATTGGAAACCTAGGCAGTATTGGTGGTGGAGGCCTCATTCGTAACAATGATCGGGATTGGGTCAAGGTTTTTTTTTGGAGGTTAGGCCTACTACTAGTTGCATATAGTTGAACTGTGGGCTTTTAGAGATGGATTAATTTTGGTGTCAACTCTAGGAAACACTAGCTTGATTATTGGACTTGATGCTCTATCTATTGTGCAACTAATGAATAATTCCCCTGCTAACCTTCTATTAGAACCCCTTCTCATTGATTGCAAGAACCTATTGAAGATCATCCAAAAGACTCGGATTAGGCATGACTCTAGAGAAGCTAACCAATGTGTCGATGCATTGGCTAAATTTGACATCTCTCTTTTTGCTTCTTTGTATTTTTTATTTATTACCCACCGACTATGGTAGATGACCAACTGTCTATTGACAGGGCAATAAATGTGTGATACAGACTCATTTTTATTTTCACTTAATCTATTTCTATGCTCTTTTGATACCAAAAAAAAAAAAAAATTCTTATAATTCAGTTGAGTTTAGTAGAATTAGTAATTACCAACTTTTTATTAATGTCAGAGAATTATAGTTTGAATATCTCCTGCCGACTTTTGTAAGTAATTTAAAAAAAAAAAAAAAAATTGAAAAACACCCATCCACCTTCTTAAAAGTTAAAACTAGAGTTGTAGTGCATTTGGAACCCCACAAAGATGCATCTGATCCCCGTTTCAACTTTCAACCTCTCCCACAACAAACGCCGTACACACTGCACTGGACAGGAGACAACTAAACCCGTAAAAGGAGACACCGTCAATGTATTATTAGTGGGATGCTCTAGATAATTTATTATATTACAGAAAAGAGGATCCCAATATTGTCAACCAAAGATAGGTTTTGGAAAGTTTCAAAAAAAAAGAAAAAAAAGATAGGTTTTTGACTATTTTTTTACTCCAAAGATGAAAGAAAGAAAAAAGATTTCTTATCTACGAATTAAAAAAAAGGCTCCAGTAACTTTAACAGTAAGTCATTCAAGAAAAGCAAATGGGGTCATGATTAGATCGCATTAAAGAATTAAGAAAACCCAATTGGCATCGAAACCACATGGAATTGGAGAGAGAGAAATAATTGAAGAATCTCCATCTCCATGTGTCTTTGTCAACAAGATGAGAAAAATGGTTAAGGGTAAAGACTTAAAGACAAGCAGAAGAAAAAGAAAGATGAGAAGATTGGTGGTTTCCAGAGTTCCGTGTCACTTATTAAGTACGTAACACACGCAACTTCGTCGTGTCGCCGCACGCCATAATAGCAAAAGCAATTGGTATTATTATATAGCCTCTGATTAGTCTCAATGCAGAACGAGTCTAATTGGACCTTTCCTACCTAACAAAACTAAACCGTTCTTTTAATTGACACTTAGAAGGAGGTGATCGTTGCTACATCATCAACTCTTTTTTCCATCCCTCTCAAGTCATTATATATAATAAAAATGGTTTCGTTTTCAATCTATTCCTCTTTAAAGCCAAAGATATAAAATGAAAAAGCATACAATACAATAATGCATTCCCACGCCATTAAATAACTCTTGTGTCTCATACGAATTATCGCATACATAACCACTATTGCAAGTCCTCGCGTGCTAAGTGCTGAAATTTGACACACTAGGTGATTGCTACAGTTTCCAAATTGCCACTTTAATTATTGATTTCACATAAAAGATGGCAAAGCCAGTCAAGAAGAAGAAGCTGCTGATTACATTACATGTAACATTGTTTTGTTTTAAAATTTTCAATGTAAGTTACATAAGACTACTGGTGAAACTATTTTAAGACTCTTCTTAATGCAGATTAAATTCATAGTTGTCATCAAAATATGTTTCGGCTTTCTCAAGATGCATGAATTGAGTTTAGGTGTATGTGTAGGTCTATCTATTAATTTGGTCTTGCACAACCCTTAGAGACAGGGGCGGAGGGAGGGGGGGGCGAGGGGGGGCACCTGCCCCTCCTGAACTTTCAAATTTTTTTAACTAATATAACCTGAAATACCATCTTTGCCCCCCCTACACAGAAGACAAAAAAAAAAAAATCTCAATTAAGTAAATTCACGTTACCTTTCCAACTTTCCCAGTAGCAGTTAACTTCTACTCCTAATGGTGGTACAATTCTATATATAAAATCAATGGGCCCTACTTAGTAAACTTGATAGACTAGACCAAGCTGCCTGTAGAATTTTTTTTATGCTCTACCAAGCCGCCTGTAGAAGTCTATTATTAAATGAATTCACCTTATTCAATAAAACCGTGGGTCCCACTTGGTATTAATTAAAAAAATTAAAAAAATAACAACTTTGCTATCCCTACACAGAATAGGAATCAGAACTAGCATAGAACTCTTAAAAAAAAAAAGTATATATAATGCAAACAAAGCACGGCCTCCTATCAAAAAGAAAAAAAATTTCTTTTCAAACCAGTCTCTTTCTTTGGATTTCAGAGTTTTTGTGCAGTTTTTAAAAGCATTTAAGTTGGGTTTTTAAGTCACACATTCAAATATTCATAATCATCGAGGGCAATTGAGTAAAATAAGCTAGGTGTGAAAAAATAAATTAAAGTTTACATTTTATGTTAGATTCTGTATAACAATTACATTATCATATAGTTGTTTACTTATTTTGTTACTAATATTGATTAATTTTTTACTTCCAATCTTGTCTTTTAATCTTGCCCCCCCTGATCTAAATTCCTGGCTCCGCCACTGCTTAGAGAGGAGTATTTTAGAAATCTAATTCCACTGTATATAATTACATAATACATAATCATAACACAAGATTGAATACTCCAAGCAATTTAGAGGTGAAATTATTCAGGGTACTCGGTATAATAAATCCTCCTCTCATATAATTGTGAACCTTACTTATGGAGCTCACCTTTATATGAGAGATCAGAGTAACTCACCTTTTTATATTAGAGTCCAGAGTGTTAAATCGATTGTACGAAATAAATTGTAGCGCATGCTTGCTTAAATTCCTAGCTAGTGGATTGATAAAGTCATTTATAGGGACTTAATTTCTTTGTCTGATATGTACAGTCGTGGAATAAGGTTGCTCTGGCATTATTGAGGAGACTTGACATTGTGTCATTAAACAATGTTTGTATAAACAACTTGAAATTCATTATATAGATTTTTGTTATCATGACTTAGCTGTGATGGAAGGTAAGTCAGCAATGTCAAGAATTTTTTTTTTGGATAAAAAAGTAAAAATATTATTAGTTGTACTACCAAACACTAATAAACTAACATGCTGTGAATGTGATCAGTGAAAACATAATAAATATATTTCTTAATTATTTTTTTATCTCATATTTAGAGTTTTAGACATAAGTTTGTAAGGCTTATGTAGCAAATTTGCAAAATGCCTAATCCTCTATTTTTTTTAGAAAATATTATCAAGAGAAAGAAAAACTAAATTGAGGGTAATATATAGAAAATAATTTTTTTTTCCTTGGGATTTTAAGAATTAAAAAAAAAGGCTTTGATTCCATATTAACTTTGATACAATATTAGAAAAGATAAATTAAAGCTCTAATGCCATGCTAGAAAAGGCATTTGATACCAAGAAAAAGTGTATGACAAAATATGAAGATGAACTAAAGGAGTTATAGAGAAGAAGAGAAAATATTAACATAGTTCAATCTTAGAGGCTTACATCCACAATGAAAAGCGCTTGATAACTACATGTATACTATTAAACTCTATGCATTAGAATAAATTCATAGTAGGATATTTGTAGTAGGCTAAACTCTAAAATAACCATACATTAAACTAGGGTTATAACATTTGTCATACAAGTAGAATTGTAATTCCTTTGCTTGCACACTAGGTAGGATTGGACTTAGAAGTTAAGTAGGATTAAGGATTGATAGACCCTTTTAGGTCTGATAATGTACATAGTGTCACATTATTTAAAATTTGACACTATGTGGCACTAGATACATTTTTATATTTTTAATATTTAATCTGAAAAATAAATAAATAAAGAGAATCCTAATACTCTTTCAAAGGAGTTGTCATGGCATGCAAACTTAGTGATGGTCTCATTATTTCCTGAGTACAACTTAACCAAATCATCATACCAAAATAAACTATACCTAGTAAAACGTTACGTGACTGTCCTTTATATATATATATATATATATATATATATATATATAGCTGAGAATAAATCTAAACAAATTCTAAATTGGATTTCAATTAAGGTCCAATTTTGTATCATATATCCAAATTAAGATTTTATTTTTTATGCCAAATTAATTATTCATTGAAAAAAAAAATGAAGGGTCTAATATTAAATGAACCATATAAAAAAAACAATCATGCACCTAATCTAGCATTTTTTTTTGGAGTATAAATACCTATGTGATCTAAACTACCTTAAAGTTGATCTTCAGATAATATGTGCCAGTTTATGAACAATGTAATATGTTGGAAACACTATATGGGCAATTGATAAGTTTCATTTTAATACAAAAAATAAAATATTTATTATTAACCAAATTGTAAGTATATATAGGTTAGTTAAGATCAAAACAATTCCTTGAAACTATATGGTAGAATATTCAAAATAAGTGTAAAAAGAGATTAAAATAAACATATGATCTACAAATCTTTTTTTTTTTTTTTTTTTTGAGGTAAATGATCTACAAATGTTAGTGCATATAGAATTTTAGCCACACATGGTGTGGGTTACATGCTAATAAGAAATAAAATTTGAATATAACTCATGTATATGTATGTGTATGACTAAGAATATTCAAAAACACATATAAATATGAGTATTTTTATATTTCTAATATATGCACGAATAAATTTGAAATAAAATTATAATTAAGACATATAACACAAAATTAGAGTGCAACTATAATATAATTTAAATTCATAATTGAGATTTAATTTTAATTAATTAATTAAATATATAAACTAAAGTAAAAGTGGAGGCCTTCTCTGGATTCCACCCATATACATATTGCTTTTATCGGCTCAACGTGCTCCACACATGACGTAAGCATATCTAATCTAAAGAGAAACTATATCTAACGTTATTAAAGAGTTGGAAGCCATTATTGATTGGATATTACATCATGCATCCATCATCTAGTATTGTTTTGTTTGTGAGTTTGTCAGAGTAAATTGGATCATATCACATATCCAATAATTTAAATAAACACTAATTATCACCATTTTAGTATATTTCTAAATTATTGATTCCATTTCCATATTCTTAAAGGAGGAATATAATTTTAAAAACTCTACGGGTTGAGTTATTCAAGCTAATTTGTAAAATTCAGGACTCTCTCTCTAAATAGAAACTAAGCTTTATTGAATGTCAGTGAATGTATGTACATTTGCTTCTAATCCTACCTTTATATACAAGCTGATGCTAAAACAGAAAAATAACTCATTCCCTATTTGTAGGGAAGTTTGTTACAATCAAGAAACTACCTAAAGCTTACATGTGTACATTAATCACATCACCACTTGAATAGAATTAATCATCTGATCATAAAGTGGAATTGATTCTATCAAGTCTTCTACAACTTCATGACTCCATCTTATTGTAACTTCCCTTTGAGTCTTCTCCTAATGATGCAACGCAGGCTGTGTTGCACTGGATTGCAACTGTCCTTGATGCTGAGGTGCACTCTTTGCTGCACCTGATTGTACCATGCCTTGATGATGAGTGCACTCTGTGCTGCACATGATGGTAGCTTGTCTTGATGACTAGTGTATGCCATGCGCTTAACACCCAGTTGTTCCTAAGGAGGGCATGTACTTTCAACACTCCCCCTTAAGAGCAAATCTCTTGCTTGTGCTTCCTTGCTCTCCTCAGCTTCCTTTGTGGAATATGGATATTGAATATGATGACTAAAAATATTAATAACCCCCAACTTAGCAAGTAATCTCAAAAAATTTTCAACACCAAGTGCCTTAGTAAAAATGTTTGCCAATTGAGTTCTTGATGAAACACAAAAGGTCTTAATTGTTCCATCCAAAATTTTATTCCTCACTATGTGACAATCATGCGTCATTATGTTTTGATCTTCCATGGAACACTAGATTAGGTGATATATGCAGTGCTGCCTGGTTATCACAGTAAAGCAACACTGGTTTTTGATGTGGAACATGTAAATCCCTTAACAAATATAATAACCAAGTCACCTCACATGTGGTTGTAGCCATAGATTTGTATTTTGCTTTTGCAGAAGATCTTGAAACTATATATTGTTTCTTTGATCTCCAAGAAATCAAAGCATCACCAAGGAACACACAATATCTTGTCAAGGATTTTTCGGTATCAAGGCAGCCTGCCTAATCTGCATCACAGAATGCCTTAAGCTGTAGATCTGAATCTACTGGAAAAAAACACTTCTTGACCAGGTGTGCCTTTAATTTGATCTTGTGTTTTTATGTTTTTTATATTTTTGGAGGAGAGAAACATAAAAGTGAGCAAAATCACATATTTAACCATGTTTTTAACAGATGTGAGTTAAAGAAATCTAACTGAACTAATCTCAGTTGGATAAAGTGCCAATTTTCAAACCACAGGTAAGCAACTTAAATTTCGGTCAAATTACAGGTGGGTAAGTTGTAATTTGCCCTTAAATTTATTTCAAACATGAGCTGAGTTTGAGTTCCACCAAACACTATTACATCTTTAAATTTGATTCATTTTCTTTTTGAACAAACCTGATAAGGGTAATTTTGTGGTGTTAATAAAGTCGTCCATATTAGGCAAAAAGCGACGGTCCTAATGAACTTGTTAGCCTTACTTGCACGTCAATGGCCCAACAACGATAGGGTAAAGTTGACGGTTCAACTTCAAAATTGATGACTGCACCTTAAGGTCAACAAACACCTGAACGAGACGACTAGAATATATAGACGGGGTAGGAAGTTGACGGAGGGAAGCTGAAGAGGATAAGCGAACCTTTGACAAGGTTGACATGACCTTACTTGGCCTCCACGCATAAGCATATAAGGAAATATTTTGTGCCTCACGTTTACCTCTAACACAAGAGAGTCCTATAAGGAAAAGATCCCGTAAGATACGCGAATTAAAGAAGATCTCTCCCACAAGGAAAGGTCTTCTAAGCTAAGGAACGAATGTTAACCCCATGCTACTATAAAAACCCCAAGACCCTCACAATTCAAGGTATGCATAATTTCTCCAGTTCTGACACTCTAGAATTATGAAAGTTTTCTAACTTAACTTTCGGAGGATCTTTGGCCGATACCACACCGGTACTCTCCTAAGGTCTTCTTTGTTTTATTTCGCAAATGTTGTCTCGAGCACGTAGGGACTGTGTGATTTACTGACAATTTTCGGCATCATCAAAACTCAAGTTTGTTCAAGACCTACCCGATTAACTTATTCTTTCCTATATATAATAAATTTGTGACTAAATTGTTTTAATGCATTTTTAACTACAAATGGACTTATTATATTATCAATAAACTACACATAATAATTTGATATTATATAAATTTATTTACAAACTATCACGATCCAATTTCAAATTTCCATATGCCTATTTTTACAAAAGTGTGTGTATCGAATCTTATATATTTATGGTCTTGTTTACAAACGTATTATTATATTTTTGAACTTAACTCATTTAATAGTCAAATTTAAACTTACATTTGAGCTTAATTTATTTACTAAACAAACAAACATAAATAACATTTTACCTTTTTAAACTCAAACTGTTTGGTTTATTTACATCCCACGCCCTATTGATGTTCAAACCTTTTACTGCTATAATATATAGGTTATACCACGATGCTTCTCTGCTGTCATGCTTAGCCGAAGGCAAAAGAGATATGTCTGACAATACAACGTGGTCCATCCAATCAGCCTCTGCCATCTCTCATTTCACTTTGTCTACAAACTCTAGACTGTAGACTGTAGACTGTAGATAAGATAAGGCATTCTTTCTTAAGATTAGCGTGTTGATAGTGATGGTCTCGCCTACTAAAGAATTTTTTTCTTTTTTCTTTCTTTAAGTTTTTAATCTAATCTTTTATGTCACTCTGATCCATCTATATATGCCACGTACAAATTCTTGACATTGCATGGCAATGCGACTGATATCAAAAGTCTTAAACCATCCTGACAAGGTGATAGCTCATAGCTCAATTATTATATAAAGATCCAATTGGATTGGTCTCATGTGGGGTGCCCCATTGCCCATCTCTTCTTAATTTGCTGGTAGCGTTGGACGTTTGTTAAAAAATTAACAGATTGCATTATTTTGATCATTTAAAAAAAAGAAAAAAAGAAAAAAAGAAAAGAGATTAGCATCACCATCATCATTATGATTGATTTAGTATCTAATATAAAATTTATTTCAGTACAGCCTAGAATTAAAGCTCATGAAACACGATTTTCAATGAATTTATTTATACTTACTCGACGATCCATGTGGTTAATATTTTGATTACCCCAACAGACCACTATATATTCACAAACTCGACCAAAAAAGAAAAGAAAAAAAGAGACCATTATTCACGACCCATGTGCAACCACAATATATATAGATATTTTTTCAAAGGAAAAATGGATAGAGATGGCAATTAGTGGGACTTTCCTATTTGGCATGAGCATAGGTTTATCCTAATAACCCCCGGGCTAAGCCTATATACTACAGTTGCCAATGAACTAATGCAAATAGCACTCTTACCACAAGACCCACCAATGTGTTGGTACAACCGACACTTTTCGCAATTATATGCTCGTTTGGATTCACGTTATTGCACGTTTACGTTTCACAATTCACTTTTTTTTTATCTGCAATTATTGACTTTTCTCCTATAAACAGTGCATGAGTGTACTGTTTATAAGACTTATAAACTTTATTTTTCAACAGTTTTTTTATTAAAAATAAGTCTCATAATATTATTTACACATTTAAAAATTATTTTTTTAATTTTTAATTTTCAATAAAATAAGATGTAAACCGTATATCTGAATTTCGCAAGAATCGCAGCGCAATATTCCAGTGTTTTGTGGCTGGGCAGATAGTGGAAGGTGGGCACATGGGATAAAGATATTCTACGAGTCCTTATCAATTGAAGTTTTTCCGCCTGTTGAATTAGTCAGAGAGTTAAATTCCGAACACGACCTTGCGAATGTGCCAAAAGTCGAAGACGATACGCGTACAACCGAAGCCGCTCCTCAAGCAACCCAAAAACCAAAAAAAATCGAAGCCGTTCATGTTATATGAAAAGAAAAAAACCTTTTCGCTTACCTTATATCAGCCGGCAAGTTGGAAATGTAAGAACCATTATTTAGTTTTGGCTGTATTTCCCTTAAAATTATATCCGAAAGCACTTTATTGAGTTGAAAAGAGAGTAAAATATTAAGTATGGGCTACATGACCTGCCGATTACTGAAAGGTCATTTAATAGGAAGATTATAGTTTGAACTTCTTTGTTTAATGATCACCCTACAAGCACTTATAATATTAACAAAATAGATCTACATTTATGTTTTTAGGAGTTATAATTGTGTTTTAAAAACACGACTAGTTAGACTTGTCCACGGGTCAGGTCAGCTTGAATTTGGAAAGATTGTTTCTTTTTCTCTCTTTTTTTTATTTTTTTATTTTTTGGATTATTTTAGTGGAACGAGGGTGTTAGGAGTAAGTAAAATGGAAAATTTGGAGGTACGATTGTGTTTTAAAAAAGCTGCAATTCCTAGGTTAGATTGACATACCTTTTTTTTTTTTTAGTGCTTCTTTCTCCGCATCTCAAGTTTAGAAGAGGATGTTGGTATATTACAAGTATTTGGGACACGTTAGATATTACAAATATATATATATATATATATATATATATTTATATATATTTGTGTATTAACGTTGCTATAAAATTAGAGTATATACAAATGACCAATTGGGAAGCCTTTGATTGCACTTAAATAAAAGAAAATTACCCTTTTTTTGGGTCATAATTTAGAACTGACCAAGATATGCTACATGTGCTAAATGTGTGTAGTATCTAACATGTCCCAAATACTTGTAATATACCAATATCCTCTTCTAAACTTGAGATGCGGAGAAAGAAACACTACAAAAAAAATAAGTCCATAGACTATAGCTGCATTTTTAAAATGTGATTCTAGCTACTAAAAACGCGGAAATAGGTCCATTTGAGCTATATCTGCATTTTCTATAGTGTCGCCCATACACCGTGACAATAGACCCAACTGGTCTATACCAACGTTTTTAAAAATGCCGATATAGGAATTTAACCTATTGTGGCGTTTTAAAAATGTGGCTATAGAGTTTTTTTTTAAATATTAACTTTAGTCATGTTTTATAAATGCTGCTATAGGTCTTTAACCTACAGCGGTGTTTTAAAAACACAATTAAATTGTTTTTTTTTTTTTTAATTTATAAATATTGAATTTAGTCGTGTTTAATAAATGCTGCTATAGGTTTTTAACCTACGCAGCTAAAGGTTTGTTTTATAAATAATAAAAAAAAAAAAAAAAAAAGCTATAGCCATGTTTTATAAACGCTACTATAGGTTTTTTTTTTTTTTTTTTCCTAGGCAGATCACAAATTTTTGTTTTTTTTTTTCCCACAGAATTGTGTAGCAACTACTAGGTAGTTTTATCAACCTGTTTATATATGTCCAGAACATTTAGTACTAAATTAAGAAGTGGACAAAACAACCTATCAAATTAATACATTAATAACATGCTACGAAATATAGATTGAAATGCCAAATTAAAGAAGACAATCCAAATGTCTAGAGAAGTTAACTATCCTACATTATACATTCAGTAGATAAGTAAATAACTAAGTACTTCTCAAATCCAAAAATATAAGAACAAAGTTAACTATCCTACTTTATACATTGATGTATACTTCTTGCAGCCGGAGAGTACTCATCAATCCTCACAATCATCATTATCATTATCCTAAATATAATTAATAAGGGCATAATATTAAGATCACTTAACAACATTCGTATGAAATAGCCAAAAAAAAAAAAAAAACACAATACTGCGCTCTCGACCCATCACCTTAACAAATGCATTATCTTTGGACCATAAGATTCCACCACTACTCTCTCCTTGTAGTTGTGTGCCCTCTTCATTTAGAAGTTCTTTCATCCTGGCTTGTTTTCCTAGAAGAACCAAATAACATATTACTTCCTATAGATAATACAAACAGTTCCACGTATTTATAGTGAGCAGATAATACTTACAATGTTTTCTCCTGCTTGGGCAATAACAATAGTCCCATCTTTGTAGCTATAACCACTACACGCTCTATTGGCGCCCTTATTTCTTGTGACTACAACATGTTCAATAGGCTCATTACGATAGTTATAGGGTGAAGACGTGTTTAAGTCTATATAGTATCATCTTTGTAGTGTGGCTACACATATTCATTCAGTATAATATATAAGAGTTCATGTCGAAGATAGCAAAATATATGGCATTATGTATGTACAACCTATATATAGCAATAGTCAACCCAATGTCAAATCTAATGTACATAAAACCTATGTCTAGTCATTGTAGATCTAATGTAGCAGATCTAATGTGATGATGATGATAATGTAGGACAAGTACTAAGTGAATATAGTCTACCAGGATAGCATGTGATAATGTATGATAGAGTGGAGACTAGCTTGGAGGATTGTGAGAGGCAACAACGCTACTAAGTGGGATCAACGATGCAGGTAATGTAGGCTTGGGCTTCGTTGATGGCAGTATAGTGAGGAGGATCGGTGGTAGGGAGGGTGGATCAGTAGTGAGGGTGGGAATCAAAGGGAGAGAGAGAGAGAGAGAGAGAGAGAGAGAGAGAGAGAGAGAGAGAGAGAGAGAGAGAGAGAGAGAATTGAAATAGGTTTAGTATTTTAAATTAAATATGGTTTTTTTTAAGCCCCTATTACAGCGCTTTCTAAGCGCCGTATTAGGCCTAAGACTAAAACCAAGACTATAGTGGTGCTTTCAAGGCTGTAATAGATTCCTTCCATTTTTTTTTCCTTCTGTTATACCCTATAACAATGCTTTCTAAGAGAGAATTGAAATAGGTTTAGTATTTTAAATTAAATCTGGTTTTTTTTTTTTAATTTTTAATTTTTAAGCCCCTATTACAACGCTTAGAACTTTCTAAGTGCCATAATAGGCCTAAGACTAAAACCAAGACTATAGTGGTGCTTTCAAGGCCATAATAGATTCCTTCCATTTTTTTTTCTTCTGTTATACCCTATAACAACACTTTCTAAGCACCATAATAGGTCATTTTTTTATTATTTATTTTATAAATTTTAGTTGGACCTATAGTCGTGCTTTTAAAATGCCGCACTAGGCCATTTCCACAAAAACTCGACTAAAGACCCTTAAAAACATGACTATAGACCTCTCCTACTGCAGTGTTTTAAAAATGCTGCTATAGGTTAGGGTTTTAAGTGGCGTTTTTACAAAACGCGACTATAAGTTGGCTACAATAGTGTTTTTAAATTGACATAATAGGTCTTATTTTTCTGTTGGACCTATGGCCGCGCTTCTCGAATGTCACAATAGGCCTTATCCACAAAAACATAGCTAAAGACCCTTAAAAACCCGGCTATAGGTTGGCTATAATGGTGCCGCCAAAAAAACGTGGCTATAGACCTGTTTTTTAGTAATGAAGCAAACTTGAGTTAAAAGATGAGTTTTCAAAGACGACTCAGCAGATAGACTTGATGAACACATTAGCAAGTTGGTCTACAAATGAAATTGAATGCAAATAAAGGCTACCCTATTAGAGATAATGACTGTTGAAGTGATAGTCACTTTGTATATTCGTGAAAGAGATCATTGTGAGTAATGTGGATATCACTTCAATTATCGCAGTGGATAGGAGTATTGATGGTTTGGGGAGCACTCATATTTGCTAATGGCTAGTTCCATCGAAGTTTAGGCGTAGCATCATTAACTTGATACTGGAATGGGCTACAATATATTGTTTCTTATTATGCGAGTGAGGTGCCAAGTAAGAAACAATATCTAGTCATGGAACGACGATCAGTATAGGATCATTAGTCGAAACTACATCAAAGCTTAGGAAGGATGAGAGGAGAAGTGGAGGCCATGAAAAAGTCTTCCTTGATAGAGTGGAGAATGCAAAGAACCACAACATAGTGAGTAGATCAAGAGTTACAAAATGATCAATTTCAAACTTAAAAGGATTAAAATGATTTATGGAAAAAATTAGCGGGTGTTAATTGCATTTTTTCCAGTATGATATGTACAACAATAATAAAATCTTAGTTCACGAATTTTGAGGTCAATTATTGTTATTAAAATTTATCACATATATTCTTTTTTACCAATCCCGAATCGTATTCTTTATCACCTCTTAATGAATAAGTATGTCATTTTATCTATTTCTACTAGTGTTATTTTATGTCTTCCTCTTTCCCTTTTCTTTCTCTCTATTTGAATATATATATATATATATATATATAAATATATATATATATACGGAAGCACAGTAATATTGTAAATGGAAATAATGTAAAGAACTTGAAAGTAAATAGCTTGAAAATAAATAACTTGAATGTAAGAACAATAATAAGGCTGTAGAACCAGCCAAGCAGTATATATCAAAATAATTCAAAGTAAATAAGAACAATAGTTCAAAATAAATGAAAGCAATTTAAAACCATCCGGTATGGCGGTAATCCATCCAAGGTGTTGGTAGCAACAAGTAAAGTAATGAACATAAAACTGAAAATATTTCTTATTGAAAGTAGGATAAACACTTACAGTAGTAGTAGTGAATACAAGATTTCAACATTTACAAAGCTTGAACTAGTCCTAGTTACAAGGTTTGTAGGATTACAAGGCTTGTGGTGAACAAGGATGAACAAGGTTGTAAACAAGGTAGTAGTAGTAGAAGCAAGTGGGTTCTTTCTCTAAAAAGGCTAGTTCTAAGGGAAGATAAATCAGAACTAAAACTTTGCTTCTAACTTTGCTTATGAAAAAGCCCCAAACATAAGGGACAACCCCCCTTAAATAGGCAAAATTCGGAGTGAACAGTGTCATGAATAGTAACGGATGAACAGTAATAGTGAATAGTGACAGATGAATAGTGACAGGTGAATAGTGACTGAATAGTAAAAATTGGAATTTCTCCTCTTTTTTGACCCAATCTTATGAGGAATCTTGTAGGATTGTGGGAGTCCTCCATAGTGATCAGCAATAGCCCTAGAAGTGTAGGAACAAGGCCTCATTATTGGTGTCCTTTTAAAGACAAAAGAAGCCAATAAGAAAGAAGCCAACAAAAGGAACTAATAGGCATGCATTTTGTTGTCTTCACGTGAACATTAATCTTTGGGATCCTTTGGAAGCATCATAATAGTAGAAAACCAGCTTCTAGCAGTAGTAAATATTGGAGCATTGGCCATTGTGCAGGCTAGACAAATAAGAGAATCAAAATCTTCCGCAAAATCCGGAGTATTATGAACCAGTACCGGATTTTCCGCAACATATTTGTGAAGGACAATATTTTATCTTGGCTGTTGTGCAAGCCAGATAAAGTAACACCAGTCTCGAAATAGTAGTGACCTCATCAATCAGTAGAGGGAGCATCGAAGGGATAACCATCAAAAGGATCAAAAGGACCTTGTGGAGAATCACATACATGCTCATGGTAAATAGCATACTTATTACAGAATCCGCAATATAAAATTGGCTCAAACTTTGGAGTTTTTCCTGGGATAAGAAGACTATTTAGATTAGGATGATCTTTTGTTTGTAGGTGAACAAAGGCATCAACATAGGGTTTGGGGCCAAAAACAGCAATTCTACCTGTGCTTCCTATGAAATGATAATTTTTCCATAGATCATGAGCAACTTCACGAATTTGATTATTAAAATAATTTCTCCAGCATTTTGCAAGACCAAAAAGATCTTTAAAGGACAATTGAGAATTTCCCTTGAACCATGGCCCTTGGTGAGTATAACCATTAATGAGAATGAGATGCTTTGAGGGGTTAACATTCATCCAGTTATTTCTCTCCCATTTTGGTAGAGTGCTCCAGCATCTAATAGTAACAAAAGGTCTTGTAGAAGAGTTTTCAAACCCTTTAATAGCATTCTGAATGGTCTGTGGAAGTTGGCTGGCCTGTTTATGACTTGTCAACTTTACAAACCGAACAAAGCCATATTCAAACATTTGGGAAAGTCAGCTAGAATTAGGATCATCATCATCACTATCATCTGAATCTTCATCAGTGAAATACGAACCATCATCAAAATTAATAAAGAGACCAGGAAATGGGTGTTTCTTTTCATATACTCTGAGACTGCTCCCAAAGTGATCTTCCCATTCAAGCTGAATAAAGACATTATCACCTTCGTCTATTTCATTAGGGTCAGGAATAGTAGCAGTAACAAGTTTTTTGAAATACTTGGACCATAGGTCAAAAGACCTAGACATAGCCTTGCTATCCAGAATACGAGATTGTAAATCTGAAGGCAAGTTGGCAACAACACTTCTTAACATGGATTGGGTCTTAAGACTCAATCTAGCATAATCAGTGCCCATTATAGTCTTTTATCCATCGAATGGATTTCCTCTTTGCCAAAGAGTTGACTAATGTAGGCTTTAAGACGGCTCACAAGAGCTTCATTTTTTGAAACAAGGGTATTTTCTGGAACAAAGTCAATATTGGAAGCAAGGTCATTTTCTGGAATAAGGTTACCATAATGGCTCATATAAATCTCGTTTTGAGCAGTAAGATTAACAAGGTGGATTTCAAGGGCTCTAAGGGTTTTGTGAAAAACATTACTGTGGTTTTTGGTAAAAGCAAACTGAAGGTTATCAAGAATGAATTTAATAGAATCTGGTAATTCAGAATAGGTTCCATTGTGGAATTGTAGATTTTTTGACAAAACTTCCTGTAAAGCAATTAATATATCACCATTAGAGTATGTCACCTCTATTGGGACATCTCCTTGAAGGGATGTTGATCCACTGGATTTTACACCAGAAGATGCGCCTTCATACATTTTAAAAGGTCGTCCCGCTGGGAACCTTTTGTTTTGAGAATAGTCCTGTGCAGGAGCTTTTCCCTTATTTTTCCTTTCCATAATAATCCACTTACTAGTGGTATAAATATGAATATTATTATTGTCCCACTTATTAATGGTATTTATCCATGCATCATTATCCAATTCCTGCAAAGAATCATTAATATTGTTAGGATAATGGATAGTTTTTAACATTTTGGTGTTATGAAAATTACCTTTAAAATCATCAGAATTCATTATTAGTTCTTGAACAAGTTCATTCATGGGAGAGTCTTTCTTATAAGACAGATTATCAATATCAATTTCAAACTTTGAAGCAAATTTGAATTTTACTTTCTGTCCAAATGGATCAGTAGTAATTCCATCATGTTCAACAAGAAAGGGATACAAAGCGTTAATAAATGGCAGACCAAGAATCACTTTATCAGTCATATTTTTGACAAGAACAGAAGGAATCTTGAAACAAACATTATCATGGCACACCTGAGCATTATTCAATTCATACTTAATTTTCATTTGAGAACCATTAGCAGAAACCCATCTTTCAGTAGATTTTTCAAAATATTTTGAGGGAATTAATCCTTCTTGAATACAGTTCATATCTGCACCAGAATCAATCATAGCAATAACAGTGAAATGATAATCAGGAGAAACAACAATTTTAACTTTTGTAAACCATTTTGGAGAAAATAATTTATTAACAAAAGCAAGTTGGGGATTAGTGAAAGTATCAGGAGTACCTTTATCAGAAAGAAGAGCCTGTTGACTGGAATCATTTCCATCACTGTGCTCATTTTGTTCGTTACTGGATTTATTAAGATCTTTATCAAGTTTTAGCATTGTCAATTCTTGTTTGAGATTATGGTTATCACTTTTCATGCTTTTAAATTCATGTTTTAATTCATTTATCTCTTGTTTAACAATATGAATTTCATTTTGGAGATCATTAACAGTTAGATCTTTAGATTTCTTTTTATTAAATCTTTCCAAAGTTTCTTCAAAACTTATGGTTGATTTTGGTTTTTTACCAATTTCATCTCTTATCAAGTTTTTCTTAAACCTATCCAAATATTCTTTCTGGAGTTCAGGGTTTTGAATTTGATTTATTAGCTGAATTATCAATTTTTCATCTTCTTCACTCTTGGTGAGAGCATTAATAACATTGCAACAGGAATCTCTACAACCAATTTTAATATTAGGAGAATTAGAAGAATCATCAGCAGATTGATAGCAAGAATCAGATGAAGAAGAAAAATCATCTTCCAAAGAATCAGACGGGGTGTTTGATTCAAGGATTCTGAATAATTCTTCTTGCACATTATTATCAATGTTTAACATGTTGAACTTGTTTTTTAACTTACCAGGTTTTTCTTTACAGTCTCTACTAAAGTGTCCAGGTTTACCACAGTTAAAGCATTTACCTTTACTTGGTCTTTGTTTAACATGTTTTTTAGAAACATTTTTCTTCTTAGCATAGAAATCATTAGGTTTAATAAAGTTATTTCTGTATTTTTTATGGCTTTTATCATGTTTTTTACTTTTTTGCCTAGAAGGAGCAATAGGAGGCAGATCATATTGTTCACAGAAATTTCCCATTTCATATTTAGCTTTTCTTTTATTCTTTAATTTGTGTTTTAACAATTTTTCATCATTGCACATATTAATACCAAGTTTTTTAATAGTACTGAAAATATCACCATAAGTTAAATTATCATAATCAATAGAATCATTTTTACCCATTAATTCTTGTTTTACCTTATGAGCAAAGATAGGAGGCAGACCGTCAATAAACTTTTCTTTCCAATAAGGCTTATGGCAATCTTTCCGGAGCATCACCCTTGAAGTAAAAACATCTTGATACCATCTGTAATCAGACATAGTTGGACAACTCAAATTATTCAAATAATCAGAAACACGGGATGAAATATTAGATGGAGTACCAACAAAATGTTTGAGAATGGTATAGATCAAGGTATTAACACCATCAGGAATACCACGACCAATACTTTCATCAAAAATAGGCAAACCTTCATCATTCTTTTTAACAGCATGTTTAATAGACTCTTTGGATTCTTCAGTGATGTATGAATCCCATCATCCACGAAGAGTACCAGAAAAACCAGTAAGAAGCAAGTTAACAATTTCAGGTTGATCAAGATCATGGTTGTTTTGATAAGTAATACCAACCATAGACATGTGACTCATTTTATTAATGATTTCCTGTTCAGACAAACCATCAATATTCCATTCATAGAGCTTATCAGCAGAGACAGAAAACTGTGTTTGAAAAGATCTCTCTTCAAACTGCATATCAGGAGGAGTAGGTTTTGGATACCAATTTTTTGTAAAAGACATGGGTTTGGAGTTCCCAACAAATCTTTTAATTTCTGGGAAATCATCATCAAAAATTCTTTTTGCAGGAACAGAAGAAACAGTATCAGAATCTGTATTTTCTTCAGAAACAATTTCTTTTTTGGAAATAGTTCGAGCAGTTGGAGTACTTGTAGAAGTACTAGTACCCTCAGTTTTAATCTTTAGATTAGAAAGCATTTTGTCAAGAATTTCAAGAGTCTTGGACTGAGAAGTTTTAAACATAACCTTTTCTCTTTGACTGGGTAAATCAATCAAAGGTTTCTCAGTTTTAACAGGAACAGATTTTTCAGAAACAGAAACAGATTTTTCAACAAATTTTTCTTCAATACGGTCAAGCTGTTGACCAATAATATGCAAAGATTGATTAGTAAAATTGTTTTGTTCAATAAGGCTAACAATAGGAGTTTGATCATCAGCAATTTTGAAAGGAGAGGCCTTCACTTCCTCTTTTGTCACTTCATCTTTTTTAGTAGTTATCAAAATTGAATCAAGAGGAGGATGACTAGATTTAACAATGGTTTTATCAATCTTAACAAAAGTTGATTTCTTTATCACATATAAATGTTGTTTTGAAACCTCATTATTTGGAACATAATGGTTTTCAAGAAAATCAAAAAACAAAATATGTTTTTTCAATTGATTCATCATTTCCAACCATTTTCTTTTAACACGGTTTTTATCAGCCTGAGCAAAATTATCTTGGAAATATTTTCTCTTGGTTTTGTTTGAAGCAAGCATAAACTCATTGTACAAAGAATCCCAATCAATTTCAAAATCATCGTTTAAAACAGTCAAAACTCTTAATTGATTTTGGTAAACAGGAGGAGTTTCAATAGGAGAATCAAAATCAGATGGAGTAACAGAAACAATGTCTTCCTCATCTTCATTAGCAGTTTTACTAAATGGAGTGAAAGTTTCAGGTTTAGTTGAATAATAAACATAGCTAATTTGGGATTTATCACTTGAAATACCTTTTAACTTTAAATCAGAGGATGTTTCCAAATTCTTTTTCAAAAATTCATTGATCTCGCGATCTCTTTTTGAAATGCTTTCAGATCCAGCAAAGGAATGTCTTCCTTCGTTGATCCTCAAAGGTGGATTGTTTTGAAAACTTATTTTAACAGTATCATCAAGATATTGTTGAATATGGGTGAGATCAAGCTCATCAAAA
Source organism: Quercus robur (assembly GCF_932294415.1). Classification (NCBI taxonomy): domain Eukaryota; kingdom Viridiplantae; phylum Streptophyta; class Magnoliopsida; order Fagales; family Fagaceae; genus Quercus; species Quercus robur. Next base: position 38,045,015 of record NC_065534.1, on the reverse strand, counting down.
ATGGGTTTAGCAGGAGGGGTTTCTTGTTCTAACAACCAATCCTTAGGAAGTTTAACATCTTGCCATTGAATCATTTTTGGAACTTGGATTTTAGCATCAGGAGTTGAACATTGAATTAACATGGTTTTACCTGAAGGTTCTCTAGGCATTATAGCACAAGGATTCATTTGAGTACCCATTAGTTTGTAATAAATGCGATAGATCAAAGCAAAAGGCTTACTACCCTCTTCCATGTGATATCCAGATGAAGCAATATTCAAAGTTAAAGCTTTAACAATATTAGGATCATCCAAAGCAAGAGTAAGATCAGGATAACAGTTAAAATAAACAGGACCATCATACAAAGAAGCAGTGATCATACCAAGAATGCTATCTTTAAAAATCTTAAATCTAGCATCTCTTAAACACATGAGAACAGAAGCATTAATACCCTTTCGGGTAAGTGGTTTAATAGCAACTTGAACCATACCAATATGCAAATAACTGAATTTTTTAACAGCAAGGAAGTCATTAATATTCTTTTTAGTAAACAAACAGCATTTTTCATGAATTCTCGAAATAGAGAAAATTTGTTCAACAGTTCTAGCTTTGTAAGCAGAATGAAAAGCACTTTCAACAAAACTAGTTTTATAAATGGTTTTAGTATCAACTTTAGGAATAGTCCATTTACGAAAATCAGGGATCACCTCATTATCATCAATAGTGTGATCTTCTTCATTTACAATATCAGGAGGACAACTAGTCCTGGAGCTGATAGAGGAGTTGGATCTCCACAACTTATCCATACTAACCTAGGTTCAACACTCAGTTATCATGTTTTTCTCACAACCGTTGCATTTCGTAACACATACCCTAACCAACCTTATACCTCTCATGCCCTACACGCCCTCTCTTGGCTCAAACGGGCCTTACAGCTAGGTTCTAGGACTTCACTTTACGACTAGGGTGGCGCCAACGACGGTAAGAAGGGAACACAACAACGGAATATCAAGCGTTCGGGTAGACACAGACAAGAGACAAAGAACACAACCACACTACCACCGGCCAGAAAGGAGTGGCTCTGATACCATAAATATATATATATATATATATATATATATAAAATATTAGGTTTATATTCAAAGTGGTCAAAGCCAAAGAAAATAATAATTAATATTGTTGACATGACATTTAATTATATATCATACTCCCTAATTAGAATGTTTTCCCCCTACCACATGATATAAATATGAGGAGGTCAATAGTTAGTTTGAGTAAAATGTTTCCTATTTTGTTTTGTTGAGCAAATTGCATGTGATGCCTCATATTGATTTAGTGTGTATTGTGGTAAGTGTCATATTGGGCATAAACTAGGTTGATCTAGGCTTTATTGAAAACTATAAGGGGCCTCATTTGTGATTAGACTAATCCTTTTGGAGTATAGTGCGGTCTGCACAGATATGACTAGCGTTTTTCCTTAAGTCATTAATTAGCAGCTAGAAAAAGTCTCAATTATGACTAGCTTAGTCCTTTTGTGGTATAACGCAAAATCTGCAGATGTGACTAGTACTTTTCCTTAAGCCGTTACACGAATGATAAATGTTTTGGAGTAAGACTGATTCTTATGTATTACTTTATCACAGATCTCATTACAGCTTTTTGCAGGAAGTTCATTTTAGATTATTACTATAGTTTCGTATGATCAAATATATAGGTTATTATTTTGCCATCATGGTCTACCCTTCTTTTTGGCCATTTAGGTTATTATAGGGTTGTAAGTGAATTCATCCAGTTATAAATAACTTGGATTTAGTTGAGAAAAATATTTGTTTATATTCATTTATTTAGCAAACAAGTCAAGTTCAAACCCTATGTTTAGGCTCAAATATTATATGAGTTAAGTTCAAATATAATAAACTTAAACTATTGGAATATGGTAAATTTAATTATTTAACCAATACTTCTAACAATCTCCCTTATTTGTGTGCTCAACCTCTCTTTCAATAGGTGAGGCCTAACTCATGGGATTTGAAATAGGAGGTGGAGTGGAAGAGATAGGGATCAAACTCAAGATCTTCTGCTTTGATATAATGTTACCGATTGTTCCAAAAGTTTAAGAAATTGAGATATTATAAATTTAATTATTTAACTAATATTTCTAGCAAAAGTATATAATATTATATATCTACATGTATATATGCATATAGACTTGAAATTGGATTAAGTAAGTTTATAAATATGTTTATAAGATATCAAAATATTATTTGTAATTTATTGACGATATAAATAGATAATTTTTTTATAGTATATATAATCTTTAACAATATAAAGTTTGTGAATCTAATTTTCATAAGTTCTTAAGAAATAATTCAGATAATATAATTTAAACTGTAATTTATTTATTTATTTATTATTAGCATATTTTTAAGGGGTAAAAAAAATTTAGCCTTTGTATTTTTTTTTATTATTGGGTCCAACTCCCCTTCCATTCTCCCCTTGGCAAATAAAATATCTAAAAGCCCATGTCAAATGGACATTAATGTTGTCTCTCTTCCTCTTCCCAAAATCATTTTCTTCTCTTCTTAGCCCCTCTCAACCTTTTTCCTTCTCTTTGCAACTCCATAGCCGTCACTTGAGCCTTTTTCTTAATAAAATAAAAATCCCTGTCTTCAAAGAGAACCAAAAATAGCTCTCTCTCTCTCAAAATTAATTGTATGAAATTATTTGTATGAGTCATATTTAAGATAAATAATTTAATTTAATTTTACATATATTATGTTTTATATGAAATTAATGTGAAAAAATCTATTTTAGTTTGATTTTAAGTTATTTTGTCTTTATGTGCAAACTAAGATTATTGGGTAAATCTATTGTAAAATAATTGTTTACTGATTATAAATAAAATATAAAAAAAAGTAAGTGAAAATCTCACAAATAAATAAGAAATTATATCCATCAAAATTATTGTATTTTAAGTCTAAAATTGTATTTTCATTTGACACTATTGCAAGTATTGTTTTTCCCCCCTCTTGAGTTCAACACGATAGGAGAAGTTTAGAAATTATTTATTGATTTTGGAATCCCACATATACTAATTATCTTAAAAATATGTCCCACATTGAAAAGAAAAGAAAATAAATAGGTGTGCCTCTTTTTATAAAAAGAGTAGTGGTGTGGCTTTGTTGTATGTGTAAGAGTTGGAAACAAAGTTTGTTTTATGAGAGAGGCAGAAGTGTTCAGATTTTATATTTTGAAATTTCAAATTTTGGATTTTATCTCTTGAAGTTTAGGGATGTTTAGATTTTACACCCTGATGTTTTAGAATTTGGATTTTACCCCCTAAATTTTAGCTGTGTTTGGATTTTACTTTTTAAAGTTTGGGGGTGTTTGGATTTTACACTCTAAAGTTTCAAAAACTTTAAAGGGTAAAATCCAAACAACCCCAAACTTTAGGAGGTAAAATCTAAATTTCAAAACTTTAAGGTGTAAAACCCAAACAATCCCAAAACATCAAGGGGTAAAATTCAAATTCTGAAATTTCAGAGTGTAAAATTCAAACACCCCCAAACTTTAGGGGTACAATTTGCAATTTACTGTTTTTTTTTTCTTAAATAAGTATTTATCCTTTCGGTCCCCCTCTCCTAAAATTTCTTAAGCATTCAATTTTTTTTCCCTAAAAAAAGCTTTCTTAGGTTGGTTCCTTTTGTTAATTATGTCATTTTACACCTTTTATGAACTATGTCATTTTTATTTCAAGATAGCTCATTATATCTAATTGGTTGGTTAGATTTTGAGACAAGCGTTGCTCCATGCTCAAAAATTATTGACGTTTGTCCTTTTTTTTTTTTTTTTTTTTTTCCTTTTGTTGTTGTTGTTGATGATGATTTTTGATAAGCAGAAGGGATAAATTCTATATTATCATTTATCCATGTAAAGAGTCTAATAACTATTATCCTATTTCAAACTAATCTTTTATGGCACACACGAAGAAATAAGGAGAGAAGCGAAAATTAGTATAAGAGAAAGAAATTGGGATAAATTATCCCTGTAAATCTACGTCTATTTTGAAGACCAAAAAATAGCAAAAGAGGCTCATCACATGCGCTTCGCACGTGATAATTTCAAAGCTACATGCTTTAATTGGGTTACAATATTATTGGTGATAAATTAATTGGACATTCAAATACACACATATTTTGTTACGGGCTGGGGTGGTGCTTGGGCTAAGTTGAAGATGCTGCAACAAAGCAAATAAACATTAGTAGTTAGTTTACTATGTATGTTTTGGTGACTATCAACAGGGGCGACTTGATGCATTTTGGAGCCTAAGGCGTAAATTGATTATCTTGTTTTAATTGCAAAATTATTATTAATTAACATGAACTATGTTGATTTTTTTTCTTTTTTTAGAAATTTTATAGACAGAAAAAATTTGACAAAATTTTTCGTACTTGTTGATGTGGTAGATTGATAGTGGTAAGTTGGTAAGTAAAAGAGTGGCATTAGTGGTAGACTTAGATGAAAGCTAATAAAAGTTTGCTAACTAAATTTTTATTATTATTCTTAATTTTTTTTAGAAGTACAACATTCACTATATTTTTTACAACAAATCCTAAGTTTTAAGTTGCTTTTTGTTTTTTATTTGAAAATATCACTATAATTATTTTTTTGCCATCAATAACAGGCTGTAACAACTTGTTACTTAGCATTAGTTGTAAAAGTATTGTGAAAAATATTGTGGACGTTGCATTTTTCTCTAATTTTTTTTTTTATGTTGTAAAAAAATATTATTTTATTTATTGATTATAAATAACCTTATTGTTTAAAATTTGGGGGCATTTTTTTTACTTGGGGCCTAAGGCGACCGCATCTCTTGCTCCACCATTCAACCGGCCCTGACTATCAAACATCATTAGGTAGGATTGCAATTATCTCGTTATCATTTGTTTTAAGCTTATCATTATCTCTTATTTGAGATTCATTTTAGACTTTGTAAGGCTATATAAAGCCTATGATTAATAATAGCAATCTATAACTTTTATAGGAAAAATTATTAGCAATAATGCTATTTGGAAGATTTTGTTTATCCTCGAAACTAGTGGCTGACTCATGTGATGCATCAAATAGTTAGCAAATGTTAAATGTTTTCACTTTGTTCAATGCTACAATTAGCAATATATAGAGACAAAGGATCGAAGGAGAAAATATGGTTTTGGATGACAAATAAAGGCAAACCAGTCACTCTTTTATTATCATCCTTTTTTTTTTTTTTTTTTTGGAAGGAAAATCATTATCATCTTATAAACAAGGAACAGTTTATTATATTATTCATATCATAACAATTTTACCCAAAAAAAAAAAAAATACATTAGGTGCAAATTGATGATAACCTTAAATATATATATATATATATATATATATATATATATATATAATCTGAATAATAATATCTCTCATGCAATCTATAATTAGTTTAAAAAGAAATTCAACCTATATATACACATAGGTTGAAACTCTCTCAAAAAAAAAAAAAAAAAAATATATATATATATATATATATATATATATCAAATCTGAATAATAATATCTCTCATGTAATCTATAATTAGTTTAAAAAGAAATTTGACTTATTGAAAAAAATCAAAAATCAAAATCAAAAGAAGAAATTGGACTTATGCTATTGATAAAAACACTACAAAAAAAGTCAAGTTGGGTGTAAAGTAATTGTAAATAAAGAGTTTCGTATAGACATATATACAGACAAACTATTAAAAAATAGTACGAAACTTTTATTCTTACTTTTAAAATGATAAGATTCATTTTAGACTTTGAAAGGGTAAATAAAGCCTATGATTAATAATAGCAATCTATAAATTTTATAGGAAAAATTATTAGTAATAATGTTATTTGGAAGGTATGGTTTTTCCTCAAAATTAGTAATTAATCCGTGCGATGCATATTGGATAGTTAGCAAATGTTAAAATGTCTTCATATTGTTCAATGCTACAACTACAATTTGTAATATACTAATATATAGAGAGGAAGGAGGAAGTATGATTTTGGGTGACAAATAAAGGCAAGCTGGTCACTCTTTTATTATCATTTTTTTTTTTTTTTTGGAGAGAAAATCATTATCATCTTATAAACAAAGCAAAGTATACTATATTATTCATATCATTACAATTTTACTCAAAAACAAATTACATTAAGTGCAACTTGATGATAACCTTATTATATGCATACAATTATATATATATATATATATATATATATAAAATTTTGAATAATAATATCTATCTCATGGAATCTTTAATTAGTTTAAAAAGAAATTGGACTTATGCTATAGAGAAAAAGACTACAAAAAAGTCAAGTTAGGTATAAAGTAACTGTAAATAAAGAGTTTTGTATAGACATATATAGGGATAGACTATTAAAAAAAAAAAAAAACACAAAACTTTTGTTCTTACTTTTAAAAAGATGAAGTTCACGGATTTGTGGTAGTATTAAATATCAATCATCAAACACTTAACTTTAAAACTTTAATTTGAGAAACATAGAAAAAAAAAAAAAGGAATGAAAAAGAAAAAGAAAATATAAAGAAACCAAATAGGAGAGAGAAAGAAGGGGATCCGGAATATATATATATATATATATATATATATATATATATGTTAGCATCGATCATAAAGCGGATGCTATGGAATCAACATCTACTATCAATTAAAACACATTATTACAACTCACCTTCGTCTTAGTTTGCCTTAACATAAGTGTCCATTATGTCTATGGATGTATCCAGTCCCTAGATTCCAAACCCTTTTGGTGGTGCATCTTCTTCTGGTCCTATTGGTGATCTGCTCCTTCTGATGGGAGTGATGACGAGTGATCCCTTTGTGTATCATGAAAAAAGGGGAAGATGTTTTGTTTGGGGGGAGAAAAAGCTGTTTATCTATGCTTTAACTTTTGCTTAGTTTCTTAGTTTCTTTGCTTAAGCTTAAAACATTTGCTTTGTGTATAATTTGGGTTATTTACCTTTTAATATTTTGGCTTGGAAACAATATGTTTCTTTGAGTATGGTTGTTTAAACTATCTAGTTCAAGTTTTCACAATTGGTATCAAGCAAATTATGTTGATTCACATGCTTTTAATCAATGCTAATTGTAGTATTTTTTTTATTATTATTATAGCATTGTGATTATTTAGCATATGTTTATGTTTCCACACACACATGCGTTTATACTTTGTTTTAGCGTTTCAAGAAAGACAGGTATTCTCTATACACATGACATACATTCATCTTCTTGCAGCTTTCTAGAAGTATGTTGAGTTTGTTGGGATGTGTATTTTTTTGGGTTAATGTAATTGAGTTTTTGATGTATTGTGGTTTTGTGATTGCCATAGATGGAGATTGTAGAGAGTCCATAATTTTAGGTTATTGGCAACCATGAACAAATGTAACCTATTAGAACTTAGTTTGTCTAGTTGATTAGTGTTGAATTAATACTAGGATCAAGACAAATCAAGTTTAGGGCAGTTGAAGACTCAAGATTATAGAAAATTGCACTGCTGGAAGACTACATTTTGACTGTAGCTTGACAAGTCGAAAGTCACTTATCTTGACTAGTCGAACTTCACATCTTGACAGATCAAGATTCATGCTGATTGGAATTTTAGCTTTCTCTCATAGCCATTTGATATAGGGTTTTGATGGATCTTGAGTATATATAAATACATACCCGAAAGCACGTTTTTGAAAAAACAAGAGTGTAGTGTTCTTTACACAAATCTAGAAAATTTCCAAACCCTTTTGAAACTTCAATTGGAGACTACAGTTGCACACATTAGATCCAGTTACTTAGCAAAGTTATAGCATTCAGTTAACCACAGTTGCTAATCCAAATTTTTGAGTGGAGATCTTGGAGTCATGGATAAGGGAGTTCGTGTGCAAAAATCCATTATAAAAGAGTTCGTGAATTTGGAGTTACGTGTGGTCATGCTAGTAAGTACAACATGAGGTAGTAGTAGATTTAGAGTTAAGTATATTATATAAATTTAATTTCTATTAATAGATATGTTGCCTTGAGAATTGTTTAGGTTAAATTTTGCCAAGGGTTTTTACTATGAAACAACAGTTTCATTGATTTTCCTAGATTATCATTTTGTGTCTTATGTGATCTAAATCTGTGTGATGTTTAATTGATTCAGATCTAATGCAAAAGTAATTTAATTTATTATTTGACTAAGATTTGATAAAACTCGAGACAACTGGGGTCTAAAACAATAACTATTAATAATGGATTTTGATTACATCATGTTATTCAAATTTGTGATGCTTACTTTTTTTTTTTTTTTTAACATTTATTTCACAACATTTTTTTACTCGTAGGTGTTATTCTTATTGTGGTATCAACTAAGCTCATTTTAACTTGGCAAAGGAAAATCAATGGGTGGGGACAGAATAAAAAATGTAAAATGTGATTACTTTTCTGACCCACGGAAATAATATAAAAAAGACAAAATTTAACTACAAAATTGGTTGTAGCCTAAAGATACAACCTTACTTAATATCTTTTTATTGGAGGTGAATTTTGAGAATTAAACCATTGGATTACATCTTCTTCTTATATCCTCTTTGCTTGTAAAATTTCTAGAAAATTAAAAATTAATAGCTATGTTATCATCAATAAATTGTTTAAATTGCTAATTTTTATAGTTTAAAATTATGTATAAAATATAAGAGTATAGATCATGTAGTATATAATATTTGATTAACATAAAATTTGACATGCGTATTAAAAGTGTAAAAATAATACAATTCAACGGTTAGATTTTCAAAATATGTAGTAATATTTATTTTATTGAATAAGGTTGTAGACTTAGGTTACAATCAATTTTATAACTAGATTTTGTCCATATAAAAAATAGTGCATATGAGAGTTGAGTGCTTGAGTTAATTATCAACTACTTAGGCTAGAGCTAGCCTCTTTCACTAATAGAAAAGGTTAATTTTACATAGTTGGGGAATCTTTGAAAGTGTAGTTAAAATAAAGCTAATTTAGAAACATTATTTGTTACAAAGATGATACGTAAGCGGATAATGACCAAAGTCATACTTAAAAAAAAGGATGTTTGGAAGAAGAATTGAAACTCTAAAACAAACAATGGATTTGCTTATTTTGTTTTGTTTTGTTTTGTTTTGTTTTGTTTTTTTTTAGTTTTTTTAGTTTTTTTTTTTTAATTTCTTCTCCGGATATGGAGTTGCACAGCAATCAACTCAGCGTGCTAGAAATCTAGATTCCGTGAACTGTGAACCACAGTAACATTCTTTGATTTAGACATTAACCTGTAATTTATGATACTTTTGCCTAATTGAATGGACAGTAGCCCCCCGTTTACCTAATTCTGTTCCTATTTTTTTTGCTGAATACCTAATTCTGTTCCTAAGAACTTGCCAATGCCAAACCTTTTATCTTAATATGATCTTGGAATCTAGGATGAATTTTTTAATCCAACTTAAAAAAATATTTACAGAAACTTGTGGAACATGTATGACCCACCTGTTCTACAAATTGTTTCTTTGCCGTGTAAATTTCTGCCAAGATATGAAGTCATAATTTTACGCCACAGTTGGACATACGAATGAAATTGCCCCCCAAAAAAAAAAAACCCTCAAAGTCAAGGAGTAGGATCTATATATATATATATATGCATAATTTTTAACTTGTAGGGGAAATTGATGTTGAAATGGATTTGAATCAATCCATATGTTGCACACTTGATAATAACAAAACTAATAAAAACCTGAAATTAATGACAGCCCTTTAATTTAACCCTAATCTCTCTCACTATTCAAATTTCATTCCTGATAAACCCAGGGGACCCCTTTATCTTTTTATCTCGAGTAAAGTCTAATTTAAGCTTGTAAAGTGACATGAATTGTGGATAAATTGGCTCTGAAGTGATGGGCTATTATTAGTCTGGAGTCTGGAGTATGCACACGTGAGTGTAATATGCTTTCGGTATGGTAAACTGTACGGTCGTGGATATATATGTTTAGTTCAGTCATCTATTTCTTATGCCCAAAGGGGTTTACTCATCTCATCTGTTCATTATTATTATTAATTTTTTTTTAATTTGTATGAAAAATTATTGTTTGTATTGCGCAGATAAGATACTCAGAAAATTTGGATTATACGTGGGGTGGGGTAGGGGGTAATCCAAATTCGAAACCACCACTCTCTTTTTTTTTTTTAAAAGGTGCCGGTCAAACAAAATACTGCATTTAGAGAAACAAAATACTACAATTTGATTCTTCAAACTAACAACTAAACCAATTATTTCAGTCAAAACAGCTCAGAAATTGGTCTCATTACTCTACATGTATTTTCTGCTTGTTTTTCACTTCATTGGTAGGGAACGCATCATTGTAGTGTTTAGCACATACCATATAATCGCTATCATTTTCTTCGTTATCAAATACTAGTTGTTTATATTTATAAGTAACACCATAGCTAAATATAATGTTATAAATTACCCCGTCTTATATCAAATGACGAATCACATATTTTGTAGGGAAAGGAAAAAAATGTAGAAGTCTTTTTTGTACTGTGCATTGTTTTTTCACCAATTCCATGTGCCAAAAGTCACCGATCAGATGTCAGCAACGCTGACATAATCTATTGGCCCTCCATCCTAGTAACTGACACGTTGATGGTTGAAATCAGTATGTACAAAATTGTTTAGTCAATTTAAAAAAGCTCAGCTGACTCAGCTTCAACACCAGCAAAACGGATAAACCTTGCCGTGAAAATTGGAGCATTGGATCTTCATTTTAAGAAAAGAAGAGAAAAGAAGCAGAATTTTTTTTTGGATTGAAGAAAAAACAAAAAAACAGCTAATTATACCACAACACGTGGTACAAACGAAGACGATAATTGGAAGTGGGTCCCGGTGGAAAGCACCAAAGGTCCAAAAATAAATGGGGGAAGGAAAGCAATTAAAAACGGTGTCGTTTGGAGTGAGCTGGTTGAGCTATTTTGAGAGATCCTGCCCCTATAAATAGGTGGCTTGTGATGCGGTGAAACTTACTCCTTCAACCATAAATAATACGTGTTATATTTTCTCTCATATCCTCTTGCTTTCTTGGCTTCTCTTCTCTCCTTTTCCTTTCTTCCAATTTCTTTTTGTTGAACTCAATATGTGTGGGATACTTGCTGTTCTTGGATGCTCAGATGACTCTCAGGCCAAAAGAGTTCGAGTCCTCGAGCTTTCACGCAGGCAAAATATTTGTTCCTTAACTTTACATATACATATATTTTTCTCCTTGACTTTCTTATAACATGTTCTACACGTTAATGGTTCTTATATATTAAGATAAACACAACATAAAAGTACTTGTTTTCCAACTTCTTTTGAGACTTTCAAGTGCAATCTAGATAAGGGTGTGAAGTTTGTATGTGAAACTTAATACTTCGACTCTAGAGATTTTGTTTGTTATTGAGAACTCCAATTTTCCTAGGCAAGCCCTTTAAATTTAATTGGTTCTTTAGTTTTGCTATAGCTTTTAATTTGAGTTCATAAAAATATATTCTAGCTTAACCTCCTGTTCCATGTCACTTTCAGGGCTCTGATCAACTAGATGTAGTATGGAATATGGATACACCTGAACGTAACATAATATTGGCAACATATGGGAGGAAAAGCCAAATATTTATTACATATTTGAAAAGATAGGGGAGAAAAAAAAAAAAAAAGCCCCATAGTTATCTCAAAATATTGCTCCAAAGGCGAATATTGTGTCGGTGTTACAACTAATTACAATCCCTGCAATAATTTTATCCATGAACTTTTGATCGTGACCAGACCATGATGGTATGGTCTACCCTCGGAGAAAGTTTTCACTGATTTGGGAAAATTTTGATTGAGCAAATTTCCTAGTGTCCATTAACTTTGTTGTCATATGGGGCACCTATGTTTAATATATATATATTTTACTTTTATGGGGATAAGTGTGTTAAATTAAATATTCATTAGATTAGATTAGCATCTAATAATGGTAAATCATGTGGGATGCGGGTCCATGACAGAGTGCAATGATTAATATAGACATAGTAACTTATGGTAAAAAAGATATTCAGCCAAAAAAAAAAAACTTGTGGTAAAAGATGATTAGTCACTTTTTGGGTTGTACGAGAGGGAAAGATGAAAGTATTATTCCAGTTTGAAATGATCTTTGTTTTTGTTTTTTGTCCTTTAATAGATTGAAGCATCGTGGCCCAGACTGGAGTGGTCTGTACCAACACGGTGATTGCTATTTGGCTCATCAACGCCTCGCAATTATTGACCCCGCCTCCGGTGATCAACCTCTCTTCAATGAGGACAAGTCAATTGTTGTGACGGTATGTGCTTTCTGACTGTCCCTTTCATAGCTGTTGTGTTTTGGCCCTTTTCATAAATTATAAAAATTGAATGATGTTAGGATATTGCAAATTTTACTGCTGCAATTATTTTGTTAAAAAAGTGTATCAACTGGTCGGGCACTTTCCGTGCCAAATTCATTGACAACTTAATACAACCTTTGTAACTATTTTGTAAAAGAATAAATATGTTATTACCATGCATTTTTTTTTTTCTTTTAAATTTTGTTTGCATTGGTAGGTAATAATGGAGTATGAATTATATCGTTCTATAGTTAGATCAATTTAATCTATATTCAATAGGTTTTTTTTTTTTTTTTTTTTTTTTTTTTTTTTTATATATATATAAAAAAAAAACCCCTTTGTTTTTAGTTTTATTTGCGAAATTGATGAAGTTTTTATTGAACATCAGGTCAATGGTGAAATTTACAATCATGAAGATCTGAGGAAGCGATTGCCAAATCACACGTTTCGCACAGGCAGTGATTGCGATGTCATTGCCCACCTGGTGGGTGGCTTAACCTTGGCATATCAAATCATTTCGATTGATCATGTGAAACATGTTTTTTTTAAAAAAAAAAAAAATACATATGAATGATAGTTTCATGTTGAATTATGACCTATGACATTAGTTCTTGTTTTACAAATATTAACAGTCTTCCTTAATCTGTGTATGTAGTATGAGGAATATGGGGAAAATTTTGTGGACATGTTGGATGGAATGTTTTCTTTTGTATTACTGGATACACGCGACAACAGCTTCATTGTTGCCCGTGATGCTATTGGGATCACTTCCCTCTATATTGGTTGGGGCCTTGATGGTAATATTTTAAAACGGTTCTGGTTTATGAGCACAGTCATGGTCATAGATATAGATATATCTATGTTCTGTTCTGTGCACAATTTCGAATTGAATTGAACTTGATGTTAGTAACTTCAATTTTATCCTCCTACTATGCTATATTTTCAGGCTCCATTTGGATATCGTCAGAACTTAAAGGATTGAACGATGACTGTGAGCATTTTGAGTGCTTTCCACCTGGTCACTTGTACTCCAGCAAATTAGGTGGACTAAAGCAATGGTATAATCCTCTTTGGTTCTCTGAGGCTATTCCATCTACCCCATATGATCCACTTGTGCTCAGACGTGCTTTTGAAAATGTGAGAAACGCGAATTCTTCTTGTCCTAGAGGGTTGGAGATTTTAGTTTGCAAAATCTAGAAAGCAAGCAGGAACTTTTGTAATTTTAGCTGATTTTTCTGTGTACAATTTAATATGTTCAGGCTGTGATCAAGAGGCTGATGACTGATGTACCTTTTGGGGTTCTTCTCTCTGGGGGTCTGGATTCATCGTTGGTTGCCTCTATCACAGCTCGCCACTTGGCTGGAACAAAGGCTGCCAAGCAATGGGGAACACAACTCCATTCTTTTTGTGTGGGCCTGGAGGTGAGTTCTAAATTTTATTAATGAAAAATTTTAGTGCAGCACTCAAGAAGCTTCTCTTAATTTCATATTGATCCATCTTTCTCATGATCAGGGTTCACCAGATTTGAAGGCTGCAAAAGAAGTTTCAGATTATTTGGGTACTGTTCATCATGAATTTCATTTTACTGTTCAGGTACTAATTCGAAATTAGTGTTTTATGCTCAAGAGTTTGACCTTATGTTAATGACTATGCAAAAATGTAAACCTCTTGTCTGTTGAATTGTGGCAGGATGGCATTGATGCCATTGAAGAAGTCATCTACCATATTGAAACATATGATGTAACGACCATTAGAGCAAGCACCCCTATGTTTCTTATGGCACGTAAAATTAAATCATTAGGGGTGAAGATGGTGATTTCTGGTGAAGGTTCAGATGAGATATTTGGTGGGTATTTGTACTTCCACAAGGCACCCAACAAGGAAGAGTTCCACCAGGAAACATGCCGAAAGGTACTACAACCTGTTATTCTGCATAGATTACCGCTCCACGTGATTGTATTGTGAGAGATAATTGGTATCATTTTGTTCTTGTTTGCAGATTAAGGCACTCCACCAGTATGATTGCCTAAGAGCTAATAAATCAACCTCTGCTTGGGGACTCGAAGCTCGAGTCCCTTTCCTAGACAAAGAATTCATTAATGTTGCAATGGCTATTGACCCAGAGTGGAAAATGGTACGGAATTGAGATTCAATAAAATTGGGTTTTGCCTTTTCTATTCTCTTTTTTTTTTTTTTTTAACACGTGAGTTTTACCATACTTCAATCCATCACAGATAAAAAAGGGAGAAGGACGTATTGAGAAATGGGTTCTGAGGAAGGCCTTTGATGACGAAGAGCGTCCCTATCTGCCAAAGGTATTGCATAATGACTTCCCACCTTAATTATTCTTTTGGTAACTACATAACTAACATGTCTTGTTTGATCCCGTGCAGCACATTTTGTACAGGCAGAAAGAACAATTCAGTGATGGAGTTGGATACAGTTGGATTGATGGCCTCAAAGCACATGCTGCTCAACATGTATATTGGCTACTCTATGTTTCTTTTATTCTTTTTCATTTTCAATTGCAAGCTACATGATGTGATAAAACTGCCGTGGTTGATGAATAGTGCTCAACTTGTACTTTCAGGTGACTAATAAGATGATGTTTAATGCTGAACGTATTTACCCACACAACACTCCCAACACAAAAGAAGCCTACTACTACAGGATGATTTTTGAGAGGTTCTTCCCACAGGTGTGACTAAATCAAAGTTATTTTACCCAGCAGATAAATATATTATGTGGATGACATTGTGAACCAACTTGGTTATGCTTACCCTTTTCATTACTCTCTGGATGTAGAACTCAGCTAGGCTGAGTGTCCCTGGTGGAGCAAGTATAGCCTGCAGCACTGCTAAAGCTGTTGAGTGGGATGCTACATGGTCAACCAATCTTGATCCTTCTGGAAGGGCAGCTTTAGGAGTCCACGATTCAGCTTATGACAATCAGGTTCCCTCTGCCAGCAACGGCATACCAGAGATTATTGGTAATGTACCTCTGAAGATGGAAGTTAGCACTCCCGGAGTTGCAATTCAGAGTTAATAGTTCTGATAGGGGACAGGACTATATCCAAATTTGAGGCATAAGTTTAAGCAATTACGAGACTTTGCATACCCTGCTTTACAAAGGGAATACATAATGTTAGGAAAGTATTCTATGGTCTTGTAAAGGTAATGTGTGTTCAATATATTGTACTTTCTCTATCCTAAGACATGCTTTTGAAGTGTGCTATGAATATATTTGAGTTATTTTAAAGAAAAGGAGGGAAATCTTCCTTCTTTTATCTGTGATAAGTGGAATGTTGTGGTTACATTTATCAGTCATTTCTAAATAGGGATGGCAAAAACTCTCCACCTTGTCTTACATGGGTTTTTCCTGACTCGAAAAGACAAGGGGGGAAGGGTGGGTTTTGCTTGCCTCGTCACATCTCACACTACATATTCTGAATGTGTGTGATAAGTTTGAGGTAAATAGCACTGATAAAAGATAATTTTGGTTGCATATGAGGCAACCAACCTCCTGAACGTGTGAGAAAAGGAGAATTAAGATTAATTTCCGCTTGCCTTTTACTTCTTTCCTTGCTATATTAAAATACAGCTTCTTCTGATAGCAATTACAAATGATTACAATTGATAATTCAAATAGTCATAACAATTGGCTAAACAATATCCTAATAACAACCAACTCAATCTCCTAAATAATAGAGAACCAACCTAATCTCCTAAATAATAGGAATTCTTTTGCAATCTATTTGAAGTTTTGAACTAACAGAACATAAACATAGCAGATAAATCTTGTTTATTTAGGGTGTTTGAACAACAGTTTTTAGTGTTTAAACACTAAAAATTGTGAGCCAAAAAAAAAAAAAAAAAAAAAAAAAAACAACAACAACAACAACAACATACCCTTACACATAGAAGAGAAACTTCAAGGTAGATACCAACAAGGTCCTCAAACTAGACCCAATCCCAACAATAGGCCCTTGCGCCCAGAAGACAAAGGGAAGAGTGTGGTTAGAGAGACATTTAGGCTCAATTCTAGAATCCAGTACTTTAAGTGTCAAGGCTTTGGTCATATGGTTGCCTGCCCAATGTCCTAATAAGACTTTGTTGATTGAAGAATTGGATGGAGAGGAAGAGGTAGAAGAAGTATTCTATGTGCCTAACATTGAAGACATTGTAGAAATGGGAGAGGATGATTCCACCCAATTAGCTTGCATTAGAGCCTTACCATCTTTTGATAATCTCAGTGAGGGTAGTCTTGATACTCCTGTAATGAGTGTTGTTAGGTGTACTCTAGCACAGTCCAAAGAAAGTGATGATTGGAAAAGAAATACTATCTTCCAAACCTTTGTTAAGTGTGGAACCACAAATTGCAAAGTTATCATTGACAGTGGAAGTGCATTAATGCAGTTTCTTCTAAACTTGTCTCCCTCTTAGGTTTGAAGTTAGTTGCCCATCCTAAACCCTATAAGGTTTCTTGGGTAGATGATTCATCTATCACCATCAAGTATAGGTGTCTTGTTCCTATTCATATACTCTCATACAAGGCTCAGATTTCATGTGATGTGATTCCAATGGATGTAGGACACATTTTGGGACGACCATGGCTCTATGATTTAGATGTCACTCTTTATGGTTGCTCGAACTCTTGTTCCTTCATGCACAATGGACAAAGGATTAAGCTTAACTGAGTCAAAACTAAGTTTGTTAGTGCAAGTAAGGCTAGAGAAGAGCCCAAAAAGCAAAGTATAAACCTTATTAGTCCAAAAGAACTTGAAAAAGCTGACAATCAAGACTCCATCATCTTTGCTTTGGTTGTTAAGGAAGCTGCACTAGATAGCTTTGAAGAACCAAGAAAAGAAGTACGGTCAGTGCTTCAAGAGTTCTAAGATGTTTTCCCTAAGGAACTCCCAAATCAGTTGCCTTCTATGCGTGATATTCAACATGCCATAGATCTTGTCCCAGGAGCAACACTTCCAAATTTACCCCACTATAGAATGAGCCCTTATCAATATGATGAAATGCCTAAACAAGTGGATGAGCTCTTGCATAAAGGATTTGTGCGTGAAAGCTTAAGCCCATGTGCAGTCCCTGCACTTTTGACCCCAAAGAAAGATGGATCTTAGAGAATGTGTGTGGATAGTCGCGCAATCAATAAGATTATTGTGAAGTATTGTTTTCCTATCCCTAGGTTAGATGATATGTTTGATATGATGTCAGGAGCCACAATCTTTTTGAAGATTGATTTGAAAAGTGGATACCATTAAATTAGGATCCGCCCAGGGGATGAATGGAAGACTGCTTTTAAGACAAAGGATGGTCTATATGAGTGGCTTGTGATGCCCTTTGGTTTATCAAATGCTCCTAGTACTTTTATGAGAATGATGACACAAGGACTAAGGCCTTTCATGGGCAAATTTGTGGTAGTGTACTTTGATGACATCCTCATTTATAGTAAATCAAAGGAGCAACATTTGGATCATCTTAAACAAGTTTTTTCCAATTTGAGGTGAGAAAACTTTTATGCCAACCTAAAGAAATGCTCTTTCTTCACTAATAGTGTCATTTTCTTAGGTTTTGTGGTCTCATCCAAAGGAGTTTTTGCTAACCCACAAAAGGTCAAGACCATAGTGGATTGGCCCAAAGCCAAGCCAAGAACATTCATGAGGTTCGCAGTTTTCATGGGCTTGCAACTTTCTATCGCTGCTTCATACGTGGATTTAGTACAATCATGGCACTAATCACTGATTGTATGAAGCAAGGCAAATTCCAATGGTCAAATGCTACTAGTAAAGCATTTCAAGAAATCAAGAAGAAGATGACAAAAGCATTGGTGATGCGCCTACCAGACTTTGATAAGGTCATTGAAGTGGAATGTGATGCATCTGGTGTAGGCATAGGAGGAGTTCTTAGCCAAGATTGTCACCCTATAGCTTACTTTAGTGAGAAATTAAATGAGGCTAAGAAGAAGTATTCAACATATGACAAAGAACTGTATGTTGTGGTACATGCTTTAAGATATTGGAGCCATTATTTGACACCCCATGAGTTTGTCATTTATTCTGATCATGATGCTCTCTGCCACATCAATTCCCAAAAGAAATTAAATGTCCGGCATGTCACTTAGGTTGAGATTTTGCAAAGATTCTCTTTTGTTTTGAGACATATATCTGGTGTTGAGAATAAGGTAGCTGACGCCTTGAGTCGCTGAGTCACCTTACTTTCTGTGATGAGCATAAAAGTCATAGGGTTTGAGAAGTTGCAAGAGGAGTATGAATCTTGCCCAGATTTTGGAGAAGTATACACTACACTTAGGACTAAGCATCTTTAGGTTGTTGATGATTTTATCCTTCGAGATGGCTACTTATTTAAAGCCAATAAGCTTTGTATTCCCCCGCACATCAGTTAGAAACTTTTTGGTTTAGGAATTGCACGCGGGAGGACTTTCAGGACATTTTGGACGTGATAAGACAATTGAAGAGGTAGAGAGGCAGTTCTATTGGCCAAGTCTTAAGAGGGATGTTGCTAGGATAATTGGTCAGTATTGTCAATGTCAACTAGCTAAGCATTGCAAGCAAAATACTGGCCTTTACATTCCTCTACTAGTTCCACACCGTCCTTGGGAGGATATTAGCATTGGACTTTATACTAGGTCTCCCCGGTCCCCTTAAGAAGTTTGATTCCATCCTTGTAGTGGTAGACCGGTTCTCCAAGATGGCTCACTTTCTTCCATGCTCTAAGACTTTTGATGCATCCAAGGTAGCCATGATTTTCTTTGATTAGATTGTTAAGTTGTATGGGTTACCTAAAACAATTGTGTTAGATAGGGATGTTAAATTCATGAGCTATTTTTGGAAGACCCTTTGGCACATGATGGGAACAAAGTTGAAATTCTCCACAGCATACCATCCTTAAACTAATGGCCAAATTGAGGTTGTCAATAGGAGTTTACGAAATCTTTTGAGGTGTCTCATAGGTGAGAATGGTAGGACTTGGGAATCTATACTCCCTGTAGTCCAATTTGCATATAATAACCCAGTCAATAGGTCCATAGGTATGAATCCATTTGAAGTTGTTCATGGTTATACACCTAGGAGACCTTTAGACCTTCTCCTAATGTCCTCACATGATAGGGTTTCTGTGTTTGCAGTAGAGTTTGCTAGTCACATGCATGAGCTACATAAAGAGATCAACAAACGAATTCATGCTAGTAATCTTAAGTATAAGACTCAGGCTGATTTACATTGACGTCATTTAGACTTTGATGTAAGAGATTATGTTATGATTAGTATAAGGCCTGAACAGTATCCGTCAAGAACCATTAAGAAACTGTAGGCCCGCAGTGTTGGCCCATTCAAGGTATTAAAGAAACTTGGATCTAATGCTTATGTGATTGATATACCTTCAGATTATGGTATTAGTTTTACTTTTAATATTGTTGATTTAATTGCTTTTAAAGGTCCAACAGTTATTCCTTATGACCGTTTTGATGATCCACCCTCTTCTTCTTTGACTAACCCTGTCCCTAGCCCTACACCATCTTGTTTCCAAAAGGCACATAAAGATATTATTGATGTTATTTTGGATGAGCAGTCTCTTTTCACTAGGGATGGAACAATTTAGCACTTCTTGGTTTGCTGGCGAGGACAACCTGATTTTGATTGTTCATGGATCACCAGAGACGAGTTGCAGTAGCTTGATCCCGCTCTTTTGGAGGCTTACTTGGATACACTTGCCACCACCTCATCTATACCTCCTATCATCCGCACATATGAGCATCAATGGAGGTGCCATGCTGACCCAGTGAGCTTGTGGTTTGATGGAGCTTATTCTGATGTTAATTGATCCTTATGAGCTTTACTCGATGGGGTCGAGTTTCTCCCACCCTAGGAGAGTTGGTGCGGGCACCACATGATAACACATTTGTAGAGATTATCTTTATCATTTATGTTATCTTTATTTTTGTTTATCTTTAGTATTGGATTAGTATTTGAGATTGTTAGGATTATTGTATTCGTATTTGAGATTGTTTAGGATTTGTTTAGGAGAGTTTATCTTTATCATTATGATTTCTAGAAGCTGTATATAAAGTTCCAGATGGTTTTTTTTTTTTTTTTTGTATTTTACAGACTATTATTATTATTATTAAAATTATTTGCAGAGATTGCATAGTATTTATTTGGTGGTGATTCCAAACACCTTAGGTGGGAAGCTTAAGGTTCTATGATAGGACTAATCTAGATGGGAAGCCTAGGTTGTCCTACATCAAATGCATTGGGTATGGGTGCTTTTTACTAGAGTGTTTGAGTTACTCCATTGCTCATTTTAGGGTGTTTAAATATTGAATTTAGAAAACTCCTTTTACTAGTTTATAGTTTTCAAACAATGTTGCTTAATGGCACTTTTGAAAATATGTTGAAAACCATGGGGCCCACTTGATTACCAATCTTCAGTTTACAATCAACGTTGCTTAATAACACTTTTGTAAATATGTTGAAAACTATGGGGCCCACTTGATTAGAAAAAACATAAACTTACTTTTCTCACCTCAAATAAAAAAAATATTAAATTGTATTGTACTTGTCAGCTTTTTAAAAATAAAACACACACATACCAAACACCCTTAGAATTCGAATCCTCAGCAACTTGGTAAATTCTGCATGACTTCAATTGTATCAACCACATGGTTTGGCTGTCCAGCTTTGTCTGGTACATAACATTCCCTTATCCTTAAAGGTGAATCTTGTCCTCAAGATTCAAATACGGAAATTGATATTGTAAGTCCATAAACCTCTCCCACATAGCCAGGCGTGGAGCCAGAAATTTTTGTTTTGGAGGGCCAAGTTGCGACACTAACATATTTATCAAGATAACCCTCCACACACACACACTCACACACACACACATATATATACACACATGCTTTTTTATTACACACACACACACACAGATATATATATATATATATATATACACTTTTTTATTTGATAAGTTATATATATACACACACACACCCAACAAAAAAGAAAAGAAAAAAGAGTTAAGTATTTTCAATCAAAATTACATATGATGGCAATTTTTCATGAAATAAAATTTATTTTTACCATTTTCATAGTAAAATTCTTAAAAAGTTTCATTTTCAATACAAATTATCAAATTTTATACTAAAGTACGTTTAAAAAAAAAAAAAAAAAATTCTTTCAGTTGAAATAATGAAATTTTCAAAAACATGAATGGTCCAAAACTTAGAGGAATAAGTTATGTTCCAAACATATTTGAAACTATCTTACTCTAATCAATTATGTGGCAACTAAAGAGACATCTCATGTGTAATTTTTGTGACAAGATGTTTTTAATGAGTCAATGACTTGTTAACCGCCACATAACGAATTGAAAAGGATAGATCCAAATATGTTTGATGCCAAACTTTATCAAATATTTAACAGATATAATAGCACATTTTACAATAAAAAAAATTGCAAAAAAAATAGTTATGTTTTTATAACTATTAGACAATTTTTTTTTTAAGAGTATTTTTTTTTTTTTTGAGAAAATTTTTAAAGAGCATTTCGTAGGATTAATTCAATTATTTGAGAGGACCAACTCTTATTCTTGTAGGCTAAATTTTGAAACATTAAAATAATTATATATGTGTGTATATATATATTTATATATATATTGTTGTGAAATTTTAAAGTACTTGCAAGTGTTCGAATTGTACCAAAGTATAGTTTGACAAGAACGAGGTCGAATCCACAGGTACTTGAATGAACGTAGGAAAATTAATCAAATCTTAATCAAATTAATCCTAATCTAGTTTAATAAAAATTGGTTGTTTGCAATTAAATATACTAAGCAAATAATTAAACTAAGCAAAGATATAATATAAAGCAGTAAAGAGACGTAAACAATTTAGAGAAAGGAATGTTTTGGAATCTACCTTATTAATTCATATTAGCATATATTTATAATCGTTAATTTTTCCCAACCCCTACATGATAATCTAAAAATCAATCTTGCTACCATGGAAAATATTATCATTAAAAATTCTATTTAAATATCTAAACCATGTTCTTCTTTGCTTCTTAAGTATAAAATCAAATCATCGATTGTATCCATTGACAAACAAATCACAAGAAATATCCAATTTTATAATAAAAAAATAATAAACCAAGCATTCAATTAATTAAGATAAATCCTAAATCATGAGAAAAACATGATTGAACTCATATCTAGAATCTCATATTAGTCAATTGATATGAAGCAAGAACAATTTAAATCATTAAAAAACAAATATTGTGGAAAAAATCAAATTACATAAATATTACTAATAATCTTTAACAAGGTTTCATACTCAACCCCAATTATAAATTTAGCTACTCATGGTAATTGAAATAAAAAACAAGAATAAAATACTAAACATTAAACTAGACACATAAAATAGAGAAGGAAATAGTCACAATGCTATCATAGAGAAAAGCTATAGAGAAGCCACATGCGGCACTGACTCTTGCTCCAATTTTTTTTTTTTTGCATCTCAAACCTAGCACTAGCCTCCTCTGAATTTTGCTCTAAAGAGCTTTTAAATAGGTCAAGAAATCTTATTACAAGTTGAATTCCTGTTTGGAGAAAATCCCAGATTTTTAGGCTTCAATTAACTGACGATTTTGGCCCATTTAACTTCAGAATTCGGACTTTTGGTAAACTACAAAGTTGTAGCCCTTTAAGTTAAATTTCCAGCCCAACTTGAATGATCTCGATTGGATATCTAAGCCGAAAGTTATGCTAAAAATACTAACTGATGTGCAGGTTGGAATCCTAATCTGAATTGGACTTGGATTTGGTGCAAATTTCCTTTGTTTCATTCTCCAATTGGACTTAAATTTAATTGGGTTGGCCTTCTTTAACTTCATCATGGCCCTTGTAAAAGTAAAGTCCATTACCTTTCTTTTTTGCACAAATCCACTTGTTTAATTTCATTCTCCTACAAAGGACAAATTCACGCAATAAAATTCAATTGAGCACAAAATTGATTATTTAGCATTATTCCAAAACCAAATATAAAATGCATGAATTAACTCAAAATAAGTATGATAATACTTTCTAACAATGATATAAATATGCTATCAATGCACATTATATATATATATATATATATTTATGGTAAGACTTAGGTACAATACTTAGGTGTTGTTCCTTAAATTTCTCTTTTAAAATTCTGCCATGTGGATTTTTTCTCATGGGATGAAAATGTATCTTTTAGTTAAGTAGCCACATGGCTGAATCTTAAGAGAGGAATCTAAGGAACAGCACCTAAGATATTGTATCTAAGTTTTGTCCATATATATATATATATATATATATATATAAAGGAAATTTTCAAAATTTTGGGGGGGCCATGGCCCCCCACCCAAATACATGGCTCTGCTAACGTAGCATCCTCAACACTTGTACCGGTCCACAGAACCAAAGCCTCTTGTAGCACTTTTTTGCCACTTTTCACCTAACAGAAGTCGACGATCCGATTAGGCTCCAAAGTCACTATTCCTTCCTTGGTGACAATTGGTAATTCTACAATTGTACAGTCAGCTGCACCTAACTGTTTCTTTAGCTGAGAAACATGGAATACTTGTCACACCCCAAACCCAAAAGGGTCTAAAACATGAGAAAAACATCTTTAGGGTATCTGTAGATTTTTCCTTTTTGGCAAATCAAACTATAGGAGATCTTTATTTTCCTTTCTTTTTCACAACATTAAGAATACATAATTATACTAAAATCTCCACATTACAAGTTAGAACTCCATAACACATTTACAAATAATAACTAAAAATCATGTACCTCCACATAATACATGAATATATTACAAAGCTCATTAAATTACACAAAGTCATAATCTTATCAAGATTAAGGACCTTAACATCGAGTCTAGGCCTACCACGCCAAAGGCTAACAAACCTCAAGCAGCCCACCTCCAATAGAATTAATTAAGATCTCGTTGAACATAGCAAGATCGAGTCACCAACCATTTACAGCAAAAGTCTCCAAAAATAACATAGCACTCTAATCATCACCAAAGAAGTAAGCTCCATACCCAAGGTATAGCTAGTAAATTTAAAAAACTGTTAGAGGGTGGGATGAACTAACGCCCAGTATATAGCATAATTAATGGGGGTGGGGGAAATGCAAGTTTCATTTTCAATAATAATAATAATAATAATATGACAAGAATGATTAAATAATGAAACGCAAAGTTTCTCAAAGTAAATACCTTGAAACTATATACTATAATCTGTGAGCATAAACAATATAATTTCCAAAACCATAATATCTAACATAAGATAAATTATCACAAATTTTACCACACTACCAAATAGGCTAGTTAGGGGATCTACCCATTCACAACTGGCATGATATTGTCCTCTCCGGTATGCAAACTCTTGACCCCAAGGACAACAGCCTCACCCATACCCTCAAGGTTTTTCTCTCCCCCCATGGGCAGCAGAAAAAGCGCGTCAAATAGGACCTCTCTTAAATGTGGTTTCTTGGCCCCATGGACAGTAGCCTCACCCACACACAATCAAGGAACCTCTTCCCCTCATAGGCAACAGGGATGAACACGTCATCCAAAGTGAAAGGGCACTGACCTGGATTTGATTCTATTGTCACAAAGACTATGGAGACCAAATCGGGTGATCATCGGGAAATCACACATGACATGGTGTTAAAACAACTCACAGGTTACATTACTTTGAAACACATAGTTCATATCCAGGTAGTTTCAGAAAAACCTTAAATAATCTAACTTATACAAAGTTTTTAAGGTTTTCAACTTCATTTTTGTCAAGAGATTTTTTATCAATTTCCCATATAATAAGACAAGATAAGCATCCTTTAAATTTTTTAATATACCATAAAATCTAAGATTAATTAAAAGATGTTCATTTTTCTATATCAACAATTCATGCATTTCCTCAAATGCAATACCAAATATGATGCATTTTCATATATAATCATATATATATATATATATATATATATATATATATATATTAAGGTTACAACACAATAATTTTTAGGAAAATATAGTTTCCATAAGTAGTTTCCAAAAGCGTGTTCAACCCCAAAACAACATTTATGCAAAATGTTTATTTTTCAAAAATCCCATTAAAAAGCTACTTACCTCACAACCGTAAAATCCTAATTCTCCAAGCTCCAAGGAGATTAGCTAGAACCTAAACAATATTAAGTAAACCTATCACAATAAGCATAGAGCTTGAAATTGCATCTAACCACAATTTAGGAATTGCCAAAAGAGCACTTAATTAGGTAGGCCTAGTATTTAACCCTCATCAATAATGATGTATTCCACTTCCAAAATTTCTCAACAAATTGATTCACAAGGCATAAACTCCAATTTATAAAGTTAACCCATTTAATATGATCTCCAACATCATGACTAACTTCCATAAAATTTACACTACATCAATAAGAGACCCATGAAAACAAAATCAAAATATCCTCCAAGACAAGAAATTTAGAACTTTAACTAGGTCCAAATAAACCCAATGGCAATGGAAAATTAGATTTACCAACCATCACATGTTATAACTCAAAACCCCTAAATTTTCCACCATAAATAAACCTTAGGTAGTCATTATTAGCACAAACCATATACCCACTCATCAAATAATTCCACCAATACAAAACCCATACATACAAACAAATAAATATCATTTCCAATGTTCATAAATCACATGGGTATCATTATTAAAGCTTAGATAAACAATAACCTCAAGCAAAAGTGTAAAACCCACCAAAAAGATTAGAAATTTTTACCTCAAAAAAAGGGTGTGAAGGTGCTTATAGGTTCACAAGAATTTTCTGGTGATCTTACCAGAAAATGATGGTGGAAATGGTGGTATGGAGGTACTGTCGGGAGAGTTTGAGAGAGTGAAGAGAAGTGTTAGACCGGAAATGAAAAAGAAGAAAAAATAAAGAAATGAGAAGTGAGGAGCCGGTCAAAGAGATAAGGGGATGAGTGAAAATGAGTGGTGGGGAAGGGTGTTAGGTGGGGTAGTTGGGAGGCACGTGGGAACTAAAAGAAATCTGCCCCCCCCCCCCTTTTTTTTTTTTTGTGTGTGTCTAACTGGGACGTTACATTCTTCCCCTCTTATAAAAATTTCATCCTCGAAATTTTACGTACCTTGATTCTGAAAAAGGCTTGGGTATCTTGACAACATATCATCCTCACGCTCCCAAGATGCCTATTTCACTGAATGATTCTTCCAAAGTACCTTTACCCAAGATATTGTTCTATTGCGAAGCACTTGCTCCTTACGATCCAAAATCTCTACTGGAACTTCTTCATATGATAAGTCATCTCTAATCTGAAGAGGCTCATAACTCAAAACATGTGAAGGATCAGGAATGTATTTCCTTAACATAGACTCATGGAAAACATTATGAATTCCTGACAGGGCCAATGGTAGGGCAATTCTATATGCAACTTCATCCACTCTCTCCAAGACCTCAAAAGGCCCTACAAACCTAGGGCTTAACTTACCCTTCTTACCAAATCACATTACTCCTTCCATTGGTGCAACCTGTAGGAAAACTTTATCTCCAATTTCAAGTTCCAAAGCCTTCCTTTTAATGTCATAATAGCTTTTCTGTCTACTTTGTGCTGCTCGTAGTCTATCACGAATCTGATTTACCTTTTCACAAGTCCTCTGAATAATCTCTAGCCCCAAGATTTTTCGTTCTCCCACCTCATCCCAACAAATTGGGGATCTACACTTTCTCCCATGCAAAGCCTCATAAGGTGCTGCTTTAATACTTGAATGGTAACTATTATTGTAAGCAAACTCCACCAAAGGTAAGTGACTAGCCCAACTCCCATTAAAATCCAAAACACATGCTCTCAACATATCTTCTAAAGTTTGAATAGTCCTTTCAAACTGTCCATTTGTCTGAGGGTGGAAGGCTGTGCTAAAATCCAATCTAGTACCTAAGGCCTTTTGCACACCACCCCTAAAATGAGAAGTAAACCTTGGATCTCTATCTGAAACAATAGAAGGGGTACTCCATGAAGTCTCACAATCTCATCAACATAGAGCTGTGCTAACTAATCAAGAGAGTAATTCATCCGAATAAGGAGAAAATGAGCTGATTTTGTCATTCTATCAACAATCACCCAAATAGCATCGTCACCCTTAGGAGATCTCGACAATCCTAAAACAAAATCCATATTAATTTTCTCCTAACAAACCTAAGGGTCATTGGTGCAACACCTTAACCTGCTAACAAGTCAAGCATTGCTCTACAAAGTGAGCAATCTCTCTCTTCATATTATTCCACCAAAAGTTTTCACGAAGATCATGGTACATCTTTGTACTACCCGGATGTATTGTATATAGAGAATAGTGAGCCTCCTCTAAGATATCCTTTTTAATCAATGGATCATTTGGTACACAAAGTCTACTCCCAAATCTCAAAGCACCATCCTCAGAAATAGAAAATTCGGGTTTCTTTCCACTACGCGCCTCATCCATGATTTCCTTTAAATGTGGGTCATCGACCTGTGACAATTTAATTCTTTCCACCAAGGTTGGTTGAACACTCAAACTAGCTAGGTAGGCCTCTGAATGGCCCATAACAACCTCAATCTCCATCCTTTCAAGATCTCGAATAATTTCCTTTCGAGTGGTTAGCAAAGCAGTTGAAAAACTTGAAGACTTTCTACTAAGAGAATCAACTACAATATTAGCCTTACCAGGATGATAGTTAATAGAGCGATCATAATCCTTAACTCGTTCCAACCATCTTCATTGCCTCACATTTAACTCCTTCTGGGTAAAGAAATACTTTAAACTTTTATGATCAGTGAGAAACTCTCATCTTTCCCCATACAAATAATGTCTCCAAATTTTCAAAGTAAAAACAATTGCAGCCAACTCCATGTCATGAGTGGGATAATTTTTTTCATAATTTTTCAACTGATGAGAGGCATAAGCCACAACCTTCCCATTTTGCTTCAACATACAACCAAGTCCCTTATGAGAAGCATCACTATAAATGACAAAACCCCCCGTACTTGAAGGGATAGTTAATACTAGAGCTGTGAACAATCTCTGCTTTAGCTCTTGGAAGCTTTTCTCACATTCTTCATTCCACTCGAATTTAACATTTTTTCGAGTTAATTGTGTCAAATGAGCTACAATACAGGAAAATCCCTCTACAAATCTTCTATAGTAACTAGCAAGGCCCAAGAAACTTCTAACCTCACTCACATTTGTAGGCCTATCCCAATTAACCACCACTTCTATCTTATTAGGATCCACTCTAATTCCATCCTTAGATATCACATGACCCAAGAATACTGCTTGATTCAACCAGAATTCACACTTCTTCAGTTTAGCATACAACTTCCTTTCTC
The DNA here is from genome assembly GCF_932294415.1 of Quercus robur. Classification (NCBI taxonomy): domain Eukaryota; kingdom Viridiplantae; phylum Streptophyta; class Magnoliopsida; order Fagales; family Fagaceae; genus Quercus; species Quercus robur. Next base: position 38,016,153 of record NC_065534.1, on the reverse strand, counting down.
TTAGAATCTGTAAAACAATCTTCACGTGTTCTTCATGCTCTTCTTGACTCTTAGAATAAATCAAAATATCATCAATGAACACAATGACAAATCGATCCAAGTACTCATGAAATACCCTATTCATCAAGTCCATAAAAGCAGCAGGGGCATTAGTTAATCCAAACGACATCACCAAAAATTCATAATGATCATATCTAGTCTGAAAGCCGTTTTCGGTATGTCCTCACCCTTAATATTTAACTAGTGGTAACCAGAACAAGACCAATCTTATAAAATACTTGTGCTCTTTACAACTGATCAAATAGGTCATCAATATGAGGCAAAGGATATTTTTCTTAATAGTAACTCTATTTAGCTCACGGTAATCGCTACATAACCTCATAGACCCATCATTTTTCTCAAAACAACGCACACTAGTATGTTAAGAAGCCAACCAATCCATGCCCAAAATGACATCAAAATCATGCATATCTAGTAACACTAAATCAGCCAATAACTCTCTACCCTCAATACAAATTATACAATACTTAAGCACAAGATTAGTCATTAAAGTATCACCAACAAGGGTAGAAACCGATAACTCAAAATCAAGTAATTCAGGGCTCTCAATAACTTTTCCATCTTTAGCAACCAATTCTGCTGCCATTGGATCAGGCTCCCCATTAAATGTTGGAGGGTTTTGCTTATGGAACTCCACAAAAGAACAACCCTCCTACCTATACTTACCACCCTAGACCGATCTAGCAATCCTAGCATAGATCCTGTTTGCCACCTCATCAATCTCACCACCAACAGGAGTGATAAATCTCTCATGCTCTTGGCATTGCCTAAGACCATGCTCTGGAGCTGCAACCTCATCTGCATGCCTTACTTTATGTGCTTTCTTTTTAGGAGGCATAGTGTACCAAGGTACTTATACCTATACCCAAAAAAACAAGCAAGTAAATCACAAGGCAACATAGAAGGTTAGCATAGAAAAGATAGATAAGGAAAAAGGAATAGTAGGTGGAAGTTGAAACAAAGGTACAAAATAAAGAATTCATCAAACCCCTAATGCTCTGACTTAGATAAAAATCAACTCTTATTCTCAAAGTCTACAGAATCATAACCTAAGCTCTGATACCATAACTGTCACACCCCAAACCCAAAAGGGTCTAAAACATGAGAAAAGCATCCCAAGGATACCTGTAGATTTTTCTTATCAAAGATTAAATAAAAGATGCTCATTTTTCCATATCAACAATTCATGCATTTCCCCAAATGTAATACTAAATATGATGCATTTTCATATATAATCATATATATATTAAGGTTACGACACAATAGTTTTTAGGAAAATATAGTTTCCATAAGTAGTTTCCAAAAGCATGTCCAACCCCAAAACAACATTTATGCAAAATGTTTATTTTTCAAAAACCCCATTAAAAAGCTACTTACCTCGCAACCGCAAAATCCTAATTCTCCAAGCTCCAAGGAGATTAGCTAGAACCTAAAGAATATTAAGTAAACCTATCACAATAAGCATAGAGCTTGAAATTGCATCTAGCAACAATTTAGGAATTGCCAAAAGAGAACTTAATTAGGCAAGCCTAGTATTTAACCTCATCAATAATAATGTATTCCACTTCCAAAGTTTCTCAACAAATTGATTCACAGGGCATAAACTCCAATTTATAAAGTTAACCAATTTAATATCATCTCCAACATCATGACTAGCTTTCATAAAATTTACACTACATCAATCAGAGACTCATGAAAGTAAAATCAAAATATCCTCTAGGACAAGAAATTTAGAACTTCAACTAGGTCCAAATAAACCCAATGGCAATGAAAAATTAGATTTACCAACCATCACATGTTATAACTCAAAACCCCTAAATTTTCCACCATAAATAAACCTTAGGTACTCATCATTAGCACAAACCATATACCCACTCATCAAATAATTCTACCAATACAAAACTCATACATACAAACAAATAAATATTACTTCCAATGTTCATAAATCACATGGGTATCATTATTAAAGCTTTGATAAACAATAACCTCAAGCAAAAGTGTAAAACCCACCAAAAAGATTAGAAATTTTTACCTCAAAAAAAGGGTGTGAAGGTGCTTATAGGTTCACAAGAATTTTCCAGTGATCTTATCGAAAAATGATGGTGGAAATAGTGGTATGGAGGTACTGTCGGGAGAGTTTGAGAGAGTGAAGAGAAGTGTTAGACCAGAAATGAAAAAGAAGAAAGAAAAAAAGAAATGAGAAGTGAGGAGTCGGTCAAAGAGATAAGGGGATGAGTGAAAATGAGTGGTGGGGAAGGGTGTTAGGTGGGGTAGTTGGGAGGCACGTGGGAACTAAAAGAAATCTGCCCTTTTTTTTTTTTTTTTTTTTTTTTGTCTGACTGGGATATTACAATACTAGATGCAAAAGTGAGTTTTGGTGGTAATTCTAGGCGATAAGCCACCTTTCCCACTCACTCAAGTACACAGAATGGGCCATAAAACTGAGATGAAAGTTTCATGTTTCTACAAACTCATATATATTGACCTTTGTTGAAAGGGCTGGAGCTTGAGATAGACAAAATTACCATGTTCAAATTCTTGTTCTTGGCGATGACGGTCAGCATTTATCTTCACTTGATTCTGAGCCATCTGTAAATTCTCCTTAAGGACCTTCAAAAGTGAATCCCGTTCAATAAGAGATCCTTCCTCTTGTGCCAAAGTTGTAGACCCACACTCATAATTGTGTAGTGTTGGCAAAGATTGGCCATAAACAACTTCAAATGGTGTCATCTGAGTGGAAGTTTGGTACAATGTATTGTACAAATATTCTACCCATGATAACCATTTACTCCATTGCTTTTGTTATGAACACACAAAGTAGCACAAATATGCCTCAAGGTAGCGGTTGAGTACCTTATTCTATGGGTGGTAAGCAGAGCTCATCCGTAACTCAGAACTTTAAATTCGAAAGTATTCAATCCAAAATTAACTAGTAAAAATCTAGTCTTTATCTGATACTATTGAGCGCAGCATGCCATAAAGGCGAGTAATCCCCTTAATGCTAAGGTGTTTAAGAGCCAAGAAATACCCGTATTTGGATAAGCGATCAATAACAACCATGATCACAAAATTCCCATGTGAATTTGATAGCCTTTCGATGAAATCCATTAATTTATCTTCCCAAACTCAATATGGAATCAGAAGTGGCTGTAGTAACTCAGAAGGAGTTGTTGAATCGTATTTATGACGTTGGCAAATGCCACATTGCTGAATGTAGGTTTGTATGTCTCGTTTCATGCCAACCCAAAAGAAGTTAGCAGCCACTCTTTTATAAGTTCAAAACAAATCGGAATGACCACTTATTGGAGTATTTGTTGGCTTTACAAAGCCTTAACTTAAATTTCAACAAAGTACTCATAAGAAAAAGAGGAATGAATATTTTATTAGAGTACTTCAAACTCACAAAAAAAAAAAAAAAAGATTAGGCTACTGTCTTGAGAGCTTACTACAACTTTTTCTCTCACACATTTTCACATCATACATCTATCCCCTTTTATAGGGTGAAGTTCCAAGAGCTGTCATTATTATCATGACTATTTGTTTCACAACAGAAAATTCTAGAATATGGAAGACTTAAAGACAGAAATGTTATTGATAGGCCAAGAATGTATTGACCCCTTTAGTAAATTAATTAATTAATCAGTCAAGTGAATTAATTAAATTCAATTACATGCAATAAGCGTGGTAGCACAAACAAATCACCAACTAAGTTAAATGCAACGGAAAATAAATTTTACATAGGTGATTTGTTTACGAATGGGGAAAGCCACCGAGACAAAACCCCACCGGGTGAATTTAAGGTCACCACTCCTAAGAATCCACTATTATCAAAACAAGCAGTTACAAGTAAAATGAATCCCAATACCTAATACCAACCTACAATTAAACGCTTACCCCAATACCCAATTGGACTTGTAATGTAGTGACAATCTCTCCTTTCAATGCACGGCTCCCAGTACATGACTAACCAATTGATGCATGGATCCAAGTATGTGACTAATACACCAACTTGAGAAAGATATTGGCTGCAAAGTTCTTCAGTTCATCCAACCATGAAGATTAAGAAGCTTCTTGGTTATAAAACCCTCAGTGCAAAGACGCAGTAGCTTCTACAAGGAATATGATGAACTAGGGCAATTGTCTCCGGTTACAATTTGCATGCACAATGACTTTTCATTAAGTTGCATAACCTTATCAAATTGCATCATCTGAGACAGCCTTTAAAATAATCCTTACATATGTCTAGGGTTGTGAGAAAAGAAACCCTACACAAATAACTTGGATATGCGTGAAAAATAGATTTGGAAATCTGAATTTCGTAATTCTCGATAGATACAACTTCTGTCAAGAGCTGTTGAGAATTCTTATTAAACCTTGATAGATATTATATGTCGAGCTATTTGTTGAGTTATAATGAACAGTACTTCTTCACTTGTTTCTTGGACAGACTTGCATGGTTTCAATACTAGGCTTGAACTCTTATTCCTTGAAGTACTAAACTATCCTAGATCTACCCAATTACAAGTAAAATGTGTTTTGTCAAAGGATTAGCCAATTTACAATAACATATGTTCAAACAAGTTCCACATATGTTCTAACAGTTATGAAATGACAATAGACACAAACAGTTATGGAAAAACAAAAGACACAAACAGTTATGGAAAAACAAAAGACACAAATTGTTATGAAATATCAAGAGGCACCTTTTGGTTTATCACTTCCAACACTCCCCCTTAAACCAAAAGCATCTTCACACCAAACATTGTCCTCAATCTTCTGAATCTATCAACCGGTAAGATTTTGGTAAAAATGTCTACTATTGGAGCTTCACAACTTTCTGTTTCACATAATCTCTCAAGAAATGATACTTCGGGTTTGTTTGGGATCCGTTTATTTTGCTGAAACTAAAATTTTTCTACTAAAAGTACTGTAGATAAAGGTAAAAATTAATTGAAATAGTATAGTGAGACTCATAAATAGTACCAAAAAGTGCAGTGAGACCCATAAATAGTAGCAAAAATAAGCTGAATAGTAAAATAAGTTGGCAAAATTAATCATGCAAAATGGACACTTCATGTCAATATATTTGCTCCTTCCATGTTGAACTAGATTTTTAGAATATTCTATGGCAGCCTTGTTATCCACATAAATAATTATGGATTCTTCTTGTGGATGATCAAACTCTTTTAATAAATTCTGCAACCATATTGCTTCACAAATAGAAGAGGATGCTGCCACATATTCAGTTTCACAAGTTGACAAAGCTACAATACTATGTTTTTTAGACATCCAAGTGAAAGTTGTTGATCCAAGATAGAAGACATATCCCGTAGTGCTTTTCCTTTCATCTTGATCACCTCCCCATTCACTATCTGAATATACATATAATGCGGCATCATTATTATATGAATATAAAGGACCAAAATCTATGGTACCTTTTATATATCTAAGGATCCTCTTTGCTACAAGCCAATGAGATTCCTTTGGTTTCTCTATATATCTACTCAAAAGACCAACACTATAAAAAATGTCTAGTCTTATGATTGAGAGGTACCTTAAACTTCCAATTAAACTCCTAAATAGAGTTGGATCAATACTTTTCCTTTCTCCTCTTGTCAATTTTAGATTCACTGCAACAAGTATATTAATAGCATTGCAATTTTTCATATTAAATTTTTCAAGCAATTCCTTTGCATATTTTTTCTGACATATGAAAATGCCATCCAGTTGCAGTCGTACCTCAATCCCAAAGAAAAATGACATAAGTCCAAAGTCAATTATCTCAAACTCCTTAAACATAGCTTGTTTAAACTCATGAAACATTTGTTGACTATTTCTATGAATAACAAATCATCAACATAAAGGCAAGCTATAAGAATTTCACCATGGGTATTCTTCTTGATGTAAACTACATGTTTACAAGGACACTTGACAAAACCACTTCCTTGAAAATAGTTGTCAATACGAGAATTCCAAGCTCAAGGAGCTTTCTTTAGCCCATATAAAGCTTTCTTCAAATGATATGCCTTGTCTTTTTCTCCTTCAACCACAAAACCTTCAGGCTGCTCTACATACACCTCTTATTCAAGTATGCCATTTAAGAATGTCGATTTGACATCTAGTTGGTATATTTTCCAACTATGATGTGCTGCAAGAGAAATCAATATCCTCACTATGTCAAGTCTTGCTACTGGAGCAAAGACTTCTTCATAGTCTACCCCCATACTTTTGCTTGTAACCTTTAGCTACAAGTCTTACCTTATAGCGCTCAATCCTCCCATCAACTATGTACTTAATCTTATACACTTATTTCACATCAATGGTTCTTTGAACTGGAGGAGGTGCAGTCAATTCCCATGTGTTGTTTTTCTTAATGGCATAAATTTCTTCTTGCATGGCATTCCTCCAACAATTCTCTTTCAAAACTTCATTGAAATTAAAAGGCTCATGGTCCACATACAAACAAAAGAGATATGTCTCTTCAGTTTATGCATAAATATCTTCTAGGCCTCTCATTTTGATTGGTGTTGGAGATTGAGAAATGCTACTTGGACTTCAGATTGATGAAGTGCCTATTGATGATGCATTGCAGTGGGGTGTTAAGGAAGGTCTCTCTGAACCTTCATAATTCACATCTTCTTATTGCCCTTCTAACTCAAGTGACTTCTCTTTACTTGTGATGACATCATTCCATCCCCATGACTCATCTTTGCTAAAAATGACATCTCTACTCACCACTACTTTGTTGGTAAGTGGATTATAGAGTTTGTAAACTTTTGACTCCTCACTATACCCAATGAAGATGCACTTCTCTCCACAATCATCCAACTTCTTTCTCTTATTTTCAGGCACTTAAGCATATGCAATACTATTCCATTGTGCATAGTACTGATGTTTATTTGTTTAACTATGGATTATTCACAGTAGATCTAGGCCTCGTCAATGGGCCGGGCCGGGCCAGCCCGACCCGTTTTTACTTGGCCCATGGGTCTAATGGGCTGGGCTTAACGGGCTGTTGACTAGTCAATGGGCTGGGTCGGGCCGGGTTGGATGGAAAAACCCTAGCCCATGGCCCTACCCATGGGCAATGCCCATTTGGGCTTTAGCGGGCTGGGCCAGTGAGGTGGGTTTAATGGGCTACCCATGGGCATTTTTAACAGGTCTTCAATGGGGTTATAAAAATTTAACCAAAAAAATTATAATTATATATTATTACAAACTATCAAATTGAACAATTAAATCTACTAAAAAGATTCTATTAAAAAAAATACTAAGACATACCTCTTAAAAAAGTACTAAAATAAGATTAATTAACTTTTATTGATAAGAATAAATAAGTACATTGAATTAAATATCAACTTTTAAAGGAAATATTTGAAGAATAAAATACCAATTCTTAAAGGAAATCTATGAAGAATCAAATATCAACTCATTAAGGAAAGAATTTCTTCCAACCAACGGTAAGCCTTTTTTTTTTTTTTTTTTTTTTTTTTTTTTTTAAGGAATTTCTTCTATAATTGTAACTTGTAAGGAAAGAATTGGAATTTATCAAAGGAAAGAATGACTTTCTTTCCAGAGGCACAGAGGTAGGACAACAATCATCTTAGTAACTTTGTTTTAAAAATCAAAGCTACTAGACTAATACCAAAATATATATTTATTATGCATATTGTATCACAATCATTCCAAGTATTTAGTGGTTAGGTGTGTGTTCTTAAAGTTTTTATAATGTCTAAAGTTCAATCCCTCATTCACCCAACCCCCAAATTATTTTGTTATAAATTTTGGGCAATAAGTCAGGCTAACGGGTCGGGCTACTGGGCTGGGCTAACGGGACGGCCCACCGGGCACCCATGGGTAAAGAAACCAACCCATAGCCTGTCCCATTGGGCTACTGGGCTGCCCACGGGCTTCAATATTACCGGGCTAGGCTGCCCATTAGCCTGGTAGGCTAGCGGGCTGCTGGGCCAGCCCATGGGTCATGGGCTATTTGATGACCCTTAAGTAGATCTATTTAACATCTTGACGCATCTAGTAGCTTCCATACCTACGAATTCCCAAGATGTTAGATGATCATATATATATATATATATGATAGTTGCTTTTTATTTAATGCAGACCTGGGCTCTAATGAGGACGCATACAATAATATGACTGAGATTAAAAGGAGCTAAATGTTTAATCCAAAAAAAGAGAAGAATGCAAAATCACCAACCATATATATATAAATAAAAATAAAAATAAAATAAAGAAAGGACAAAATCTAACTAAAATTTACCCAACAAAAGAATTAATTCACATCCATCACTAAGAAAACACTAGGTCACCAATAAGTGAGACGAAAACTTTTATATTTGTACAAAGGGGGGAGAAAGAAAATCATTGTATGGTACACGTCCTAAATGTGATTGGGCCCGTGTTAAGGCCAGACCATGTTTGCGACATCAATCAGTCTGTTTTAAAACTTAAAATGTTGATCTAATTCCCAAAAGGTAAAATGGTTTAGGCCTAGTTCCATCAGGCCTGGTCCTAAAAATTTAAACCAATCTTGAAGCTCGGTGGAGTTGGACCTATCTTCTTTGTGGCACAACGGATTCGATATTGGAGCCCAGGTCAGCTTTAAATAAAAATGAATAAAAGACAAATTTAAATGTGGCTGCTGGGATTCGAGCCCAGGTCTCCACGGCCACAACGTGGAATTCTTACCACTAAACTACAGCCACTTTGTGTTCGTTGCTTTACTTATTTACTTATTATTACTACAAGTATGATTGAGATTAGTTACAATATTTAGGGCAAGTCTGGTACACTAATGGAGATTATATTTTGAATAGTAATTTTTATTACTAAAAACATAAGATATTGTAATGGAATAATTATTACTGTTCATTAGTTTGGTTGTTACATATGAAAAGCTTGTAAAGATATTGTATAAGGAAAATTTATATTTTTGGAAATATATTAATTTTAAAATCTATTATATGTATTAAGAAATAACTATTACATCCATTTTAAAGAGGAATAATATCACCACACACCCTTAGTGCGAAGATTACTCCACAAGTATAAGTGCTGGTGAGGTATGGAAGATAAGATCCAGAGTTCAAGTCTTTAAGAGAGAGTTTCACACACATATACACTTAGATTAAACTAAAGTAGAATTTATATCTTGTATTAAAAAAGAAATTAAAAGAAAAAAGAAGAAGAAGCTATTCTTCAATTTAAAGAATAGTTATTATTTTGTAATAACTAATCCATGTAATAAATATATAACCACATGACCAAATTGATATTACACATAATTAGTTATTCCATTACAGGAATTATTACACCATATCTAAGACACCCTTATGATTTTGCACCTGATGCAATAGCTTTCAATAACTTGTTTGAAAGTTGAAAATGACAATTTTCAATCTCAACCATTGAATAAGTGAAAAAAGTGAAAATGTGAAAGTTAAAAAATAAAAGTGGTATACACTTATTGTGAAAGGGAGGCAATAATTGCACTGGATCCTAATCCTTTCAAGTAAATTATATCAAGTTACCAACCTCCATGGGACGTTTACGAACACTTCCCTCTCATAAGGGTATTTTTTTTTTTTTTTTTTTTCCTTGGTGAGAAACCCCTTGAGGTTTATGAATGAATGACAGTTCCCTCTTAAGGTATGTTTAAATTAACCTTATAAAAAAAAAAGTGTATAGATAAATCTTATATAAAAAAAAGATGTGCATAAATTAATAGGAATTATTTTTCTAAAAATGAAATATTATATTAGTAAAATAATATTAGTATTACATTTATAAAAACTCCATACTCAAGGGAAAAAGTATTACTATTTCATAAATCATTTAGCGTCATTTCATCAAAGTTTAAGAAAAGTTAAGTACTCCCTTCGTCCCACTTTTTTTGTCTTATTTAAAAAATCAAACTTTTTAAGGGAATATCATTTATTGTCCTGTCTACCTTTTAAAAATGTATAAGTTTCCAAAACTAACTTGAAAAAAATTTATCAAAAAATTGAATTAGTAAATTAATAGGGGTATAATAAGAATATTATTAAATTAATAACTTTTATTTTTAGAAACAAAACAATATTTTAGAACATCTCAAAATGGAATAGAAGACAAAAAAAGTGGGACGGAACGAATATAATTTACTTTTATTTACATATGAAGTTTGGAAATCTCATATTTTCAATGTCCTTTCATACGATCGAGGTAGGAAAATCTCGCACAAAAAAAAAAAAACAAAATGAGTTTGTAATACAGTTCTATAATCACGGGCAACGAGAAAGACTTATGGACTTATGGGAGTTAGGGTCCGTTTGGATACAGCTGAAAACTGAAACTGAAAACTGAAAAACACTGTAGCGAAATAATTTTTAAATGTGTGAATAGTATCGTGGGACCCATTTTTAATGAAAAAGTTGCTGAAAAGTGAAATTTGTGGGTCCGTGAACAGTACACAATGTGCTGTGATTGGTCCAAAAAAATTTGAAAAGTCAAAGTTTGCGGCTACTGTTCATTGAACAGTGCATGAACAGTAGCCGCAACACCCAAAACGCTCCAAAACGCGTGAAAAGAAAAAAAAAAAAAAAAAAAAAAAAAAAAAAAAAAAACAGACAAAACGCAAACGCAACAATTTTCAGCCGAATCCAAACGCGCTCTTAGTCTCAACGGCACAATAAACAAATTAATTACTAGCAGTAAAGTCAAGACTGAGAAGTGGTTGGGTTATGGACTTATGGGGGTTGATTTTTGTTTTTTGTTTTTTGTTTTTGAGAAAGACTTATGGGGTTTGATTAATAGCTCTCATCTCAGGACGAATGAATAAATAGCATACAAAATGAATTGAAACCTGTTGAAGTAATGTTTTAAAACTTCATACATTGGTTTCCCCAAAAAAAAAAAAAATTGATACATAGATAAATGTTCGGCTATAAGGCTTGAGAGTAGAGGTGACGAAATTGGACATGACCTGCAAACCCAACATGACACGACACGAAATTAGTAAGTTATGGGTTGAGATTTAATGAGTTCATGTCACATTTGGGTTGACATGACTGACCCATTTAATAAATGGGTTAAGTTAGTGTTTAATACATGGAACTCGTTTGACCTGTTTAAATAAATGAATTTTTACTAATATACCCTTCAGATCCTAAGTATATAAACTTATTAGTTGTTGTGGTTTATTTTCTTTGACATATTGTGATTGATTATTTGTGATATTGTGATATGTTTTAGTTTTGAATTATTATTTGTGATGCAGTTACTCGTTAGTTTTAAATTTTATATTAAAAATATTTACTTGTTTGTTTTTTCATAATTTTTTTTTTTCATTTTGATAAAATCTTATAAACAAGTCGATATGACTAACCCATTTAATAAATAGGTCGTGTTAGGGTTAAGGAATCTTCACCCGTTTAATAAACATGTAAGGCTAGTGTTGACCTATATAATCAGATATTCATAAGTTGACACGACGCGAACTTGACATGCGAACACGAATTGTCACGCTTACTTAAGAGGTAGCATGGGGATGCCACTTTTTAAAATTTCCCATTCCTCTTATTTTCTTTCAAAAAAAACTAAAAATTATATATAAACTAGTATTATTCCCGTGCTTTTAGAATAATTTTATTCAAAAATAATAAATTAATAATCATTTGAATCTAGATTATATAAATTGCATATGAAGTATTGTTCTTAAAAGTCTCATTCAATCACACAACATATTTATATGAAAAAATTCCTAAATTTAATAATTAAAAACCTATGGAAACTTAAGTAAAGTTATTTCATTTGCCAAAAAAAAAAAATAAAAAAAAATAATTCTCTTCTAACTTATCCGGTGTCTTATAATGACATTTGTAGCGCACACACATGTAATATTACTAACAACAAAAATAAAAATGAGAAATAGCAACATAAAAATTTTACTATTCAAGAAAATTAATTTAATCTAATAACGCACATATAAATATAACACAACTACAACCTAAATATAAAAAAGATGAAATATTTATTGTAGGAAAAAATACAAAATTTGATAATTCTTAAATTAGAAATAGATAAAACCTATGAGGAAAAAAAAACATATTTTTGTAGGATAAAAAAGAAGAGTATAGCCATAAAAGGATAAATCTCCATACCTTTAAGTATAACTCTAATAATACTAGATGTTGACAAATCATGAAGGTGAAATATTTATAGAGATTTATATAATGGATTTCATGGATTTAAAATTGCTTTTTATAACTCATAAGCGAAACCATAAATAAAAAATAAAACATACACACACAAAAATACCAAAGAAGATAAACATACCTGTAATAGTATGGATGGTGGCTTTGATAAAGTATTCTACTATAAATGAAACCAACTCAAATAATAACTAATGCCGGACAAATCATAAATGTGAAATATTTATATAGGCTTATATAATGAATTTCATGGATTTATATTCTTTCTTTAATATATATATATATATATATATATATTTGACTAATGGCTTTGACTAATGGCTCCCTAATTTTTATATATATATATATATATATATATAAACTATATGCATATAGATAACTGATGCATCATTTTGTTTCATTTTATTACTCTTATATCATAAGTATCTTATTGAATTAAAGTGTATTAATGTAGTGGGTTCTAGTTAGTTCAACTGGTAAAGCCTTTGATGGTTGAATAAGAAATCTGAAGTTCAATCCTCGCTTATACCAAAAACCGATTGGTATCTTGGTCTGATAATAAAGAGTTATTATTAGGAGTGGACACCATAGGTTGAAACTCTCTAAAAAAAAGTGTATTAAATATATATTTTCTTAAAAATAAAAAAGTTACATGAATGGTTAATACTTCATTTTCTTACTTTTATACTAGAAGTAACTTATTAAGCTAAAGCATATTCTTGAGTTCTAATTCGCTTAAAAAAAATTAGTGTTTTGGTCTGATGATAAAGAGTTATCTTCAGGAGTGGACACCATAGGTTGAAACTCTCTAAAAAAAAAGTGTATTAAATGTATGTTTTCTTAAAAATAAAAAAGTTACATGAATGGTTAATACTTCATTTTCTTACTCTTATACTGGAAGTAACTTATTAAACTAGAGCATATTTGTGAGTTCTAATTCACTCAACTGGTAAACTTTTTTTTAATCCTCATCTATACTAAAAACCAATTGGTATTTTAGAAAGATTTGGCTAAGTATTAAGATGCGTGAAATTTGAATTTGAATTTGAATTTAAAAGAAAAGAAGAGATTGAGTCTTTGTTGAAACTGAAGAGGGTAAAATTAGGGACAACGGGTCCATTTAAATAAACTTGACGGTGTTGGACCAGTGTGCTAACAGTGGATGGATCCAAGATGCCCGGACGCAAGGTGGACGGATCTCAAGGCCCCGTGGCATCTACATGGTTTAAGTGACCTCCAAGTAATCCTAATTGGAAACAACTTGCACCCCATGCTTAACCCTAATCGATAGTGTCCCAATATGAATAGAATCTTGACATGAGGAGAATCCCGTAATATACGCCCATTAAAGATGATCTTCTCCATAAGGAAATGCCTTCCTACACAAGAAACGGAGGTTGGTTCTACACTACTATAAAAACCCAAAGGCTCTTAAAAAACAAGGTACGTATAATTCACCCTAACTCTAGCACTCTAGAGTTGTGAAAGGTTTTCTGGCTTAACCTTTGGAAGGTCTTTGGCTAGTACCACATCGGTACTCTCCTAGGGTTTTTCTTTGTTTTTGTCTCACAAGTATCATTTCGAGCACGTGAGTATTGTGTGGCTTACTAACGATTTTCGGCATCATCAGTTGGTGCTGTCTGTGGGGAACTCAGGAGATAAGCCATATTCACCGCTTCCAGGATAAAAAGTTTCATGTTACTTACTCGTTTGATGGCAACAACCACCAACAATTAGGGCAACGAACCGTGCACCATTGCCTTAGAGAGGCAAGTCCAAACCCTCGATGCACTACTAGCTAGAGAATAGAGGCCTAAGAAAAGGGAAAGACCGGAAGACATATGGCTAGACAGAGGGCAGAAGATGGCTAGGACTGGATAACGGCGGGAGGACAAACGCTCCAAGCCCCCTATAGGGAAGTTCACAAGCTTCACCCCGCTGACTGCCCCAATCGACCAAGTCTTGATGCAAATTAAGGATGAAAAAGCCCTGACCTTTCTCGGCAAGTTGAAGGGAGATCCTAATAAAAGGTCTAGAGACAAGAATTGTCGCTTCCACTATGATCACGGCTATGACACTGCTGACTACTATGACTTGAAGCAAAAAATTGAAGCCCTTATCAGGTAAGGAAAGTTGTAGAGGTTCATCAGCGAGGAAAGAGCGGATCCACCTCAAAAGCAGGCTCCCCGATGGGAGAACGAGCATTCTAGGCCGCCCATAAGAGATATAAGAATGATTATAGGGGGCATAATGGCTACTGGGTCATCCAAAAAGGCCCGTAAGACTTACCTCAGGATGGTTCAGAACATCCAGCTGATAGGTTTAGTGCCAAAGATATCGTGGATCGACAACCCTATCATCGAATTCTTGGAAGAAGATGCCCGACGTCTTCACCACCCACATGACGACGCACTCATCGTTAGCATACGAGTAAGGCACTACAACACGCATTGGGTTCTAATTGACAATGGCAACTTAGTTGACATCCTTTATTATCCAGCATTCCAACAGATGAGGATTGATACAGAGCGATTGATTCCGACGAATACTTTGCTTGTTGGTTTTGGAGGAACAATGGTGTTTCCCCATGGTGCAGTCACACTATCCGTAACGGTGGGTGACTACCCCCAATAAATCACTAAGGACGTAACATTCCTTGTGGCCAACTGCTCGTCTGCTTACAATGTCATCCTAGGATGACTTACCCTCAATTCTTGAAAGGCTATAATCTCGACCTATCACTTAATGATCTAATTCCCTACTGATTATGGAGTAGGAGAGTTGCGCAGAAATTAGGTGGCCGCATGCGAATGCTACATAGCTATGATGAAGATGGATGACCAGCTCTAGGCCATGAACATAGAAGAACACTGGATAGTGACAGAGCCCATTGAAAGGCTTGAAAAGATACTTCTTGATGACTCCAATCTTGATCGAATGATCAGGATTGGTACCCTTGCCAGCCAAGCACTTACAATTTTTCTCAAAGAAAATCGGGATGTATTCACTTGGAGCCACGAAAACATGCCAGGAATAAACCTTTCGGTCATGGTGCATAGGCTGAATGTGTCACATGTTTTTCCACCCATACATCAAAAGAAGTGGGTATTTGCCCTAAAATGAGACCAAGCTATAGCAGAGGAAGTTCGCAAGCTACAAGAGGCAAACTTTATTAGGAAAGTTTATTACCCCGACTGGCTAGCAAACGTGGTAATGGTCAAGAAAACCAGTGGGAAATGGAGGATGTGCATGGACTTCACGGACCTGAACAAAGCATGCCCCAAAGATAGTTATCCCCTCTTGCAGGTTGACGTCCTAGTTGACTCTATGACTCAACACCAGCTATTAAGTTTCATGGACGCGTTTTCGGGTTACAACCAAATCAGAATAGACAAAGCGAATCAGGAGAAGACTTCGTTTGTTACTAACCAGGGCCTCTTCTACTATAAAGTAATGTCATTTGGCCTAAAAAATGTGGGTGCGACGTATCAGTGGCTCATGAGCAAGATGTTCGCACAACAAATTGGGAGAAATGTTCAGGTCTATGTTGACAACATGCTGGTAAAAAGCCGAAGGGAGGACGATCACCTGGAGGATCTCAGGGAAACATTCAACACCCTTCGTTCCTACAACATGAAGCTTAATCTAGGCAAGTGTGCCTTTGAAGTGACCGCAGGAAAATTCCTATGGTTCATCGTGTCCTAGAGAGGCATTGAGGCTAACCCGAACAAGACTTGGGCTATAATAGAGATGGCACCCCCTAAGAACGTAAAAGAAGTACAAAGCCTCAATGGCAAGATAGTTGTGCTTAATAGTTTCGTGTCCATAGCAATGGATAAATGTCTACCTTTCTTCCACACGTTGAAGAAATCTTTTGAATGGATGGCCAAGTGTCAACAAGTGTTCGAGGACCTGAAGGGCTACTTCTCCTCCTCACCATTACTGAGTCCATCAAAGCTAGGGGAAGAATTATTCCTCTATTTGGCTGTATCACCGGCCGTCGTCAATGCGGCCTTAATCAGAGAAGCAGACAAGGTGCAAAAACCCGTATACTATGCCAGCCAGGCGCTTCGTGGGGCAAAGGAAAGGTACCCACTGATGGAGAAGCTCGCCTTCGCTTAAGTTACAGTAGCCCACAAGCTCAAGTCGTACTTCCAAACCCATACAATGATTGTCCTCACTGATAAGCCCTTACGATGAGCAATGAGCAATCTTGAAGCTGCTGGACGAGTAGCACTATGGGCGATAGAGTTGAGTGAGTTTGGTATACAGTATCGACCACATAGTGCCATTAAGGGGCAGGTAGTTACTGACTTCATTGTAGAATTCACTAACAGGGAGAGCCAAGAGGTAGAAGTGTATCCTCGGTGGAGTGTACATACTGACGGATCATCCAACTGGCAAGCTGGAGAGGCAGGTATTGTGCTTCGATCTCTGGAAAGGGAGGAAATTGAATGCATGGTTTGTCTCAACTTTCCTACTACTAATAATGAAGCAGAGTATGAAGCTCTAGTGACAGGACTAGATCTCGCTAAAGCAGCAGGGGCCGCGAGCGTGGTCATTCATTGCGACTCTCAAATCATCACCAACCAAGTAAACGAGGATTACGAATGTAAGGGTGAATGGATGAAGAATTACCTGGAGCAAGTGAAGAGAAGGGTAGACGACTTAAGGGCAGAGGTTGTTCAAATCCCCAGAGGAGAGAATGAGCGAGCCGACCGTCTTGCCAAAGCCGTGTCAGCAGAACACATGATCATCTCCAGCAAGGTACTGTCTTTTGTTCAATTTTCACCATTAATAGATCCTGTCGATATATAGGAGATTAATTTTGAAGCCAACTAGACCACGCCATTAATCTCCTACTTAAAAAACGGTGCATTACCAAATGGTAAGGAAGCTGCAAGAAAGCTGAAGGTCCAAGCTGCACGATTTGTTATGATAAAAGACAATATGTACAAGAGAGGCTTCTCCCGCCCGTACCTTAGGTGTTTAAACCCCAAAGAAGCGGACTATGTCATGAGAGAAGTACACGAAGGGATCTACAGCAACCATTCAGGATCGCGGTCATTAGTTCACAAACTGATTGGAGCTGGATACTACTGGCCCACCATGCAGAAGGATGCCCAGACTTATGTCAAAGCATGTGACAAATGTCAAAAGTTCAAAAACGTCATCAGACAGCCGATGGAAGAATTTACCACGATGACAACCCCGTGGCCATTCGCTCAATGGGGACTCGACATCATGGGTTCCTTCCCAATGGCAATGCGACAACTGAAGTTCCTTATAGTCAGTATAGACTATTTCACTAAGTGGATAGAAGCAGAAGCCTTGGCTACCATTACGGAGAAGAATGTGAGAACGTTTGTTTGGAGGAACATTGTCTGTAGGTATGAAATCCCCAAAGCCTTGGTATCAGATAACACGAAATAGTTCGACAATGACTCCTTCAAAGATTTTTGCTCATAGTTGGGAATCAAGAACCACTACTTCTCTCCCACCCACCTATAAGCCAACGGGCAAGTTGAGGTCACGAACTGATCTTTACTTAAAATCATCAAGACTTGACTTGAGGGGGCAAAGGGTGTATGGTCAGAAAAGTTGCCAAGCGTACTATGGGCATATAGGATGACAGCAAGAATGCCTACAAGAGAAACACCATTTCAATTAGCTTATGGCAGCGAGGCAATCATCCCAGCAAAGGATGGACTCATAAGCTACAGAGTGGATAATCATGATGAAAGAAGGAATGATGAGACTATGCGTATATAGTTGGATCTACTAGACAAAGTCAAGGCAACAGCTGAATAAAGACTTGCACAATACTTGGACCTTATGGCTAAGCACTACAACTCTCGAGTCAAACACTGAGATTTCAAGGTTGGAGATCTCGTCTTGAGGAAGGTAATGAGCACAACTAAAGACCTTACCCAAGGAAAGCTCAGCCCTAACTAGGAGGGACCCTATAGAATCATGTCATGGCAGAGGAAAGACACTTACCACTTAGAGACATTGGACAGACAGAATTACACCATCCATGGAACACAGAGCACCTCCGAAAGTACTACCAGTAGAAGATAGCATGAAGAGCGACACTCCTTATTTCAAGTTTATTTCTTTTAGTTAAATTTTTGCTTACAGTACTTTTTAAGCCCAAAGGGCAAGTTTTTTTTTTTTTTTTTTTTTTTATCCTTTTTAAGAACAATCTTTTACTTATGCACGCGTTTACCAAAAATAAGAAAAGTTATTCAGATACAAGCTGCGTATATTTTCTCTACTAAACTACTTTCGTTATCAAGTCCACAAGTGGACGAGTCCATCCTACAAGGACGCTTTGAATGAAAAGTCCACCGGCAGACGAGTTAATTAAGTTCACAAGTGGACGGATTCATGATTAAGTCCATAAGTGGACGAGTTCATCCCCTAAGGGTGAGTTAGTATTATTAAGTCCACGAATGGACAGAGTCATGATAAAGTCCATAAGATGACGGGTTCATCTAGAAAGATGATCAGAACATTATGAAGTCCATAAAGTGGACGGGTTCAACTTACAAGTCCATAAGAGGACGAGTTCATCCAAGAGGATTAGAAAATTATGAGATCCATAAAGTAGATGGATTCAACCACATTAAAATTAAAATTACTAGTCCATTAAGGTCCATAAAAGTGGATGAATGTAACCATAAGCTGAAAAGATTCTTCTATGGGAATAAAAATGGACGGATAAAATAAGTAATCAAATATTACTAAAGCCTATAGAGGAAAGAAGTCTGAATACAATGGATAAAATTAAACATAAACTGTTCTTCAAAAAACTTTACATTTTTGCCATAAAAAAAGTAAAATAAAAAATAAAAAAACAAACAAACAAACTATTGTTGGATGGGAGCTTTTTCATCTTCAACTACTTGTACTTCGTCATGATGACTGGTGTTGTCTACAATGGGGGCAATCTCTCCGTCACCACGAGGGTTGTCGGCGAGGGCATCATCAGCAAATAATTCGTCCGTGCTCTCAGAGGGATGGGTTGAATTGAAGTCTGGGCTTGGGCATCAATAGTCATATGGGATAAGTCTAGGACCGACTAAGAAGCTTTGACTTGTCGGAGGCAGTCGTCAAAGCCTTCAGCAAAGGATCCTCCAAGCTCTGCCAGAATGGCGTCGGACTCACGGTACTCACGTATTGCTTCATCCTTCACCTGACGGAGCTGGTCCTTGGCGTCACTGATTTCTTTCTCGTTGTCTGCCAGGCCCTGCCTCAAGAGCTCCATCTACTTTTCCAGCTCACCCCAAGCTTCCTCTGACAGAGCGAGCTTCTTCCCCTGGACCGTCTTCCAAGCCTTCAACTCATTCAACTCATCCTCCATCAATCTCGCCTTCACCCGTATACGGCCCAACGCCATCTCATGGTTCAGGCAATTGCCCATCAACCCTTTCATCATTAACATTGCCTGAAGACAGAAGGGTTAGGAACAAGGCAAGTTGATGGGAAGGAAAAGGGAAAGTGGATGGACGTAGTTACCTGAGCAATGCAAAAGAGACCTGTCTCCCCCATAGCCTCAATTGCGTGGTTGCCCAAGTCCTCATAATCATCAGTCGTGATGATGGACGAGAGCTGCTCCAACGCATACTTAAAGTCCTCAATAAGGAGGACGGGCGCTTTTTCAATAACGGGAACAGAACCCGTCATGAGTCCTTTTCCCTTTCTTAGGCCAAGCTGAGTGATCGACTTCTTGGCCTCAGCTTTCAACCCCACGATGGGTTCAAGGAAAGTTTTAGGCTTCTTTGAAAGACGATCGGTCTTCTCTTGTTACTTCCTCTTGGTGGACGGGTTGGCCAAACCCATCCCTTTAGGGGGCTGACCCTCCTGTTGTTTCTTAAAAGTAGCTTGCTGCTTAATGTAAGCCCTTCTCCTGGTGGCGTCCATTTCTGCACAATGGAGGATGGACGTCAGGAGTTTGATAATATAAAAACTGAGTATTGGGTGATGGACTTACTCTGGTGAACTTGAAGATCATAGCAACGGGCGGCTGATGTGAGCTTTAGTCTGTCACAATACCAGAAGAGGGTGTCTAGAGTGACCAATTTAGCCCATGTCCTCTCCTCTAGCTTGGTTTTGTTGAAAATTTTCTCCAAAAAACTCCATTGCTCAAGTGAGACTTGTGGACGATCCTAAACTGTAAAAATTTATAATAAAAAAAAAAAAGATGGTTAGAATGGCATCTAACAACAAGCAATTAAAAGCGTGAATATAGACAGATGCATACCAGAAGGGGCATTATGCCCCATGTTATGTTGACAGGCATATATTCAAGGTCACCAGGACGACACATCCACTCATTACCTTCCATGAAAAAATATCGACTTTTCCAGTTTTTGTTGGAGTTGGGGGTATCACACACGAGCCTCAACAATGGGCTCCTTGGCACAAAGCTATACATGTCCTTTGATTGAGCAATCTTGATCAGATGGTAATAGTGAAAGAGTTCTTCCATTGTCAACCTCCGTACTCGGTCAAACATGGCCTCGTACAAGACCTCCACACCAAGGAAGACCCTCTAGGCGTTCGGGGAGATCTGGGTGACGGCCAAACCTAGATATTGAAGGAGTTGACGATGAAGTGAACTTAGGGGGAATCTGAGCCCTGCCTTCAGCATCTACTCATACACCCCGACACCCCCAACACCCTTGTAGTAACATTTCTCTGACATGTAAGGAAGACGAATGGGTATGTTGACGGGTATTTGGTATTTCTCCCTAAGTGTTTTAAAGTGAGATTCTTTGATTGTAGAAATAAAATCATCAACCTTCCATAAGGGTAGCATGATGAATTCCCTAAATCCATCAAGACTTATGACGGATTGGATTGGGGGCTTAGCACCATCTAGGCCGTCATTGGAGTTATCATCTGACCTATCTATCTCCAAATCCTCATCCCTTGAAGGAAAGGAGGCCGATGGATTCCTTTATTCACTTGAAGTGTCAGGGTCTTTCTAACCTGACGGAAACACTTCATCGTAGCCTGCTCCGTCATGGATACATGATTGGTTACTTGATGCACTAGACATTTGTCACCTACACATGACGGTAAATCCTAAAACACTGATAGATCTAATAGATGACGGGAGTACAAAGTCTAAAAGATAAATTTAACGGAAGGAGAAGAGTACTTACCAGTTGAAAATGAGCAACAAAAAGGTGTTGATGACGGATGCACTAGGGGGATGGTATACTTGTTTGTCAAGGGTGACGGTAGCGCTCTGATCGTAAGATTTCTGTGAAAGTAAAAAATGAGGGTTAAAAAGGTAGGTTTATATAGAGGGAATGGCACGAAAGACAAAGGGACACTTCGTTCCAAGAGATGGACCACTAAATAGACGCCACGTGTTCCTACGACATTAATGACCCTAGGCCAACCTGTCAAGCTGGGCGAGCTTCTCAGGAGGCAAGGTGAACCATCACCCCACGGGTCCGTCCACTTAGAGATCACGGACCCATTGAGTGAGGGGGGCAACTAAAGTGGGTAAAATTAGGGATGACGGGTCCATTTAAATAAACCTGATGGTGCTGGACTCGTGTGCTAACAGTGGACCGATCCAAGATGCCCGGATGCAAGGTGGACAGATATCAAGGCCACGTGGCATCCACATGGTTTAAGTGACCTCCAAGTAATCCTAATTGGAAACAACTTGCGTGCCACGCTTAACCCTAGTCGATAATGTCCCAATATGGATATAATCCTAACATGAGAAGAATCTCGTAATATATGCCCATTAAAGATGATCTTCTCCATAAGGAAACGCCTTCCTACGCAAGAAACGGAGGTCAGTTCTACACTGCTATAAAAACCCAAAGGCTTTTAGAAAACAAGGTTGCATAATTCACCCCAGCTCTAGTACTTTAGAGTTGTGGAAGGTTTTCTGACTTAACCTTCGAAGGGTTTTTGGCCGATACCACACCGATGCAATTCAAGTGCTCCTCTTTCTTAGAGATATGGAGTTGTGAGTGGAAATGAGGTAAATAAGGGAGTTGCAATGTTTAAATCCTAATGTTTTGGAACAAAAATAAATATTAGGAATTTTATGTGTTTACAAATAGGCTATTTGAACTCTCTGAAATGTAAAGATAACCACACTCAGAACTCTTATTGTGAAAAACCTCACTATTGCCCAAACATTATCTCTTCTATTTTCTCTTTTTGTCAAATATTAAGAGCAGGGGCGACATGAAATTTAAATAATGGTCCCCCTAGATTTTTACTAAAAATATATAATTCATTTATGTAGTTGACTAATGCAATTTTTTCCCTCTAATTACTATTATATCATGCATAGTTTATTAAACCAAGGTGTATTTAATTTATACCATATGTAATTTAATTATGTTCTATTTTTATTAAATTGACTTGTATATTTTTAAACATGTCAAGACCATGGTTTTAAAAACTGATACAGTCAATGAACCATTTTTATTTCTAGTTTTATTGGTTTTTGACTGGTTCTGGTTGGTTTTTGATTGATTTTGGCCTATTTTTGACTAGTTTTGGTTGATTTTAGGGGTTTTATTGAATTAGATAGGTGCCCGGTTCCTAGTTGAACTAGTTTGACCAACTAGTTCAGTCCAATTTTTAAAACCATGATCAAGACTTTTTTTTTTCCCTAGAGATAGACTTTATGTTATTATTATTTTAAGTAAGAAAATATCATTTGTTAAATCAAAATTACAAACATTCTTTATGTATAAGCAATAAATAAATATACTTATAAAAAAAACACACTATATGTGTGTGTGTTATTCTTTGGATTGAATTATATATATATATATATATATATATATATATATATATATGGGTTGGATTCAAGTTACACCTAGTGTAATTCTAAGCAATGTTACATCACCCAATAACTTGTTATAAAATTTATATTTTGAAAATTTTACCATTGAATTATATGTTCTATATATTCTTAACATTCATACCAATTTTCATGTCAATTGGATGTTATTTACCATTTAATCCATAAACTAATCTTTTATATATTATTTTAAACTACAAAAACTTGAATTTAAACAATTAATTGATGACATGACTATTAATTTTTGATCATCTTGAAATTTTGCAACCATGGAAAATATATGAAGATAATGTAATCTAACAGTGGATTTGTCAAAATTCACATCCAATTAAAAAATATTGAGTTGTGTAACATTGTTTAAAACTTAACCCTATATATATATATATATATATATATATATAACTTGGTCCCCCTGAAAAAAATTTCTCGCTCAGCAACTAATTAAAAGTCCAATCTTTGCTTCATCACAAAGTGTCACGTGACTTGTTTTTGTTTTTGATTACCAGTCTCACAAACCCTAAGAGCATTAGCATCAGAAAATGCTACTCTACTCTATTTTATCATCTCAAAAAACCACTTTATCACTTATACCATACCATTTTACAATACCTTCAGCATCCCAAACTTTTATTTTTCTATTCTACTTATTAAAATAATATATCTACATAATAGAATAATATATATCAAAACCCAAATAAAATAAAATAAAATAAAAAAACCCAAATCTGCAATCACTTGCTACCGCCACCACCACAAAGAACATACCCAAACCGAAACCCATGGCCACGCCATCACCCCACGGCAAAAATCCAAACAAATGAAACCCACATCTGCCACCATGAAACCCACCTTTACCACCACAACCAAAGACATCACCACGGCAACAACACACCCACCACCACCATGCAAAGAAACCCACAAAAAATCAAAGAAAAATCCATTCAGAACCCCCATCAAAACCCATCAGAAGCTAATCTCCACGCCTCCACCGGCGTTGTCTCCATAACCACGGCCCCACGCAAGATCAATACCCAGCCACAACCACGGCCCCATGCCGCCACTGCACCACCACGACCCAAAACCCACTCCCATAAATCAAAACCCCACACCCACACCACCGGACCCCATTACAAATCACAGAGAGAGGCCACAGATGACCGGAAGGTACCCATCGACATCGATAGCATTGCCAACGTCCTTGGCAATGGTCTTCACGACCTCGAAATCGTCGTTGGAGGCGGCGGGGAAGCCGGCCTCGATTATGTCGACGCTGAGCTTGGCGAGCTCCTGGGCTATGTCGAGTTTTTCCTTGGAGGTTAGAGAGGCACTGGGGATTGCTTGCCGTCGCAGAGAGTGTTGTCGAAGATGCGAACATAGTTGGGGTCAGAGATGCGATTGGGGATGTAATTGGGGCGGCAGCGAGGGGAAGGTGTGGGTGTGGGAGTGGAGTTTGATGGGGAGAAACAGGGAGTGGGAGACGGAGAGACAGAGTGGGAGTGAGGGAGAGAGGACTATAATGAGAGACAGAGATGAGAGATAAGAGACAGAGAAGAGAGAGTCAGAGATAAAATATATTTTCTACATTTAGAATTGCACTATAGCAATATTACAAAAAAATTTGCAATAATTGGCTTTACAATTCCCTAATGCAAGCGTTTTTGGGGCTTGAAATGCTAAATTTCCCTTAGATTTGGCATTAGCATTCCCCAATGCTAATGCTCTAATAAGAGCAATTGGGACATTTCCGGAAAGAGCATATAATTTCAAATTAAAAGAACTTGGGAAGTTGTGAGTGGGTTTGATTTTACACCAATATTTAGGGATCCCTACACCAATATTTAGGGATCCCCCTCCCCCCCCCCCCCCCCCCCCCCCCCCCGCGTCCTTTTTCTTCACTTTTTAGTTGAATACCAAATCCCCCCCCCCCCCCCCCTCTCTCTCTCTCCCAAAAATTAAAATAAAGAAAGAAAGAGAATAAGAATCAACACCATTTCTATTTTGCTAAGCAATATAATGTTTTTTAAAATTTAAATTTAACTAATTGGAAGAAGCTTAAAAGTAGAATACCTAACAAGGAAGAAATTATTTCTCTTCCCAAACAATTATGCATTAATTTACATTGAGAGAGAGAGGTGCAATTTTGCCCTCTCTTATAAACCGTATCATAAAAATTAATGCTATAGACTAGTAGGAAACACAAAATTTAGAAAAACAAAGCAGTATAGAATAGTTGGTTCCAAGTATCAGGCAATCCAGGAAGGCACCAATGGCTACAATCAGCAGATCGAGCAGGGTTAGCTCTCTGCTCTGGGGTCAGGTCACCGCTATAGATGGAAGGGTGGCCATCTTTTCTTAGCTTTGATAGCATTGTTATGTCCAACAAATATACAGGGCTGCGCATGTCCCTAATCACAGTATCCACAACTCTCATTTGATCAGGGTATGCCCCAACTGAGTATGTTGATGCACTTGTTGCCACTGGCGCTGTTTCGCCATAACAGTTCTTTGTTGTTGATGTTGCACCAGCGTTCCATTCACTTGGGCTGTCAATGTCATTCCACCACATAGATGAATTAATTGCCCCAAAATCTGTATCATTAGTAAGTGAAGTAACATAAGGGGTGCTAACAACTTGTACTTAAATTTATGAAGCAAAAGTATATACTAAATCTTGATATAGATTTTTTTTTTTTTTTTTGAAGGAAACAGTAATACTTATTAGAACACACAAATATGAAAGTAACCTTAATATAGATTGATATATGACTTTTATCATTTTCTAGTCTCCCAACTTTAAACCTAATAATGTATGCAACCTATGCCCATTAGTTGAATAAAACAGCTACTACAAATGGATTTTACAAATCGCTAATTTACTAATTTTTGTTGCACACATCTGTTAAACACAATTTCAATTATAATTATAAAATAATGAAATTATTTTTTGAAAACATGATTTCACCATTTTAATTTAACATAATTTTAGTTATATATCCTATACACACAGTGTATAACTATCACAGTCCTATATGAAATAGAAATTGAAAATTGTTGAGTAATAATAAGCATGATTTTAAAATTCAGTCTGTTGAGTAATAACCGGACCAAATTAATCGGTTCAATTGAAAACCATATCC
This sequence comes from Quercus robur, assembly GCF_932294415.1. Taxonomy (NCBI): domain Eukaryota; kingdom Viridiplantae; phylum Streptophyta; class Magnoliopsida; order Fagales; family Fagaceae; genus Quercus; species Quercus robur. The sequence goes on along the minus strand of NC_065534.1, from coordinate 37,989,895 downwards.
TAATTTGGTTTGAAAATTTATCAAAAATTGATAAAAACTGGAAAACTAGTTTTTTTTTTTTTTTTTTGGTTCTTTGACCGACATGTTTTAGTAGTCAAGATTAACATACTAAAGGGTATGAATGAATGACTTTTGCACATCGACAAATTGAGGCTGCCAGTCACGTTAGCAAGTTTGCTTTTATTCAGCATTGCCAGTGGCCTAGTGCTACCGACAAGAACAGATTTTTATTTGGTATTTATTCCCTGGACAAAACAAACAGCCCATGGTAATCCTACCATCACTTTTACCGCAGGAAGAAGACTGTCATTTATTTTCTTGGTTTTTTATTCGATGAAAATTATTTACTACCCTCAGCATCAGAAAGAAAAGGTTGTAAAAAAGTTATGATTTATGAATGAAAATATTGCTAATTGATCTTTAAATCATTTTTCTTTTTTAAAATCCTTTTAATAAACAAAGACCAGGACATTTCTTTTTTCATTTTCAAGTGAAGAAATTTTTTTTTTTATGAGAAAAAGGTGAAGAAATAAATTGATTGCCCTTTGTATTTCCAGCTAAATATAATACATATTAGTCATCTTATAAGTTTAGAAATTAAGGCCTGTTTGTTTGTTAGAGGAGTTTGAGTAATGTTATTTGGGTGATTTTGATATATATATGAGTAAAAAAATGTGTAATATTGTTTAAAATGTGAAAATGTATGTTAAAACTTACTTGCCAAACAAGCCCTAAGTATCTGTTTGATAATATTGTTTGAACAACAATTTTTGTTCTTTAAACAACACAATACATAATTTCACAATATTTTTTTATTAACACTTTTTTTTTTTGAGAAGATTTTTTTTTTAACACATATTTTCATAATACTTACATGGATTATGCTAACAACTACCCTAAAGACACTCATTAGGATTTTCTAACTTAAATAACACTATTTTTTTATTAACACGCATTTTCATAATACTTAAATAATGCTATTAAAGAACTTTATCAAACGGCCTAAACAGCATGTTTCCCACCAACTAACTTTGTTTTGAAGTAATTTTTCTTGAAGTATTTTTTTTCTTATGACCGGGTTAATATGTGCACTAAGAATACATATTAAACTTTCTATTTTTAGAAATATTTTTTTAAAAATTGAAAAAGTTATCATTATTTTTTTAATTTTTAATAATTTTTTTAAAAAAATGAAGATTAATATGTCTAAATCACACCTTTTCTTTTTCTTATTTGCCTCAGAGTGATTGTACCTTCACTGCAGGATTTAGACAACACGACACGAAGTTCAAGTATTTAGGCCACCTTTTTTCTTTTCTTTTGTAGAGGAACTAAATAACATTATTTACTCAATTAGAACTAACGTAAACTCCGGTTGGACCCAGCGTGGCCCAACTCGCACCCCTATGATGTATGTACAGCTCATTTTGCTACGAATTTTTGGTGCTTGGAGCTTGCAGCCTAGTGCTAGTAACTCCAACATGCAATTATGAAGCATAGAAATTCACCCAACACAATTATTTAAGAGAGGGAGAGAGACCCACTTGAAGTGCGTAGGAGAGATGGATAGAAAGAAGACTCTGGTTCTGCTGCTGTCAACGTTGTCTTCAACCCAATTTGCCCATGTTTTAAGACCCTTTTCCAAAGCATCCAAACGATCCATGTCTTGGTAATATTTCCCTCCCGATTCCATATAATCCCACCTGCAAATTATAACCTTTAATTAACCCTCAAATCTCAATTAAAATTATTAAATTCCTTGTCAAAAATATCAAAAATTATCGACTGAGTCACAACACACAACAATTGTTTAATAGTACATACACAAATAGAAGTGTAGAAAATATATTTGACCTACTCTTGTAGAGATCCTTTGTGGGTCCACCAGTGACCGGTGTTAAACGAGAGCACATCAACATTCCGCCATGCGTTGCCGTTGCCAGAAATGTCATCCAGCTTTAAAACTCTTTTCCCTTCAACCATATCTATGTCAACCAGATATGTAGCTCGGTAAAATGATATGGACAAACCATAGTCCTGCATTTATTTTGACAAAACCAAATTATTTGAGGCCCCATTTGGATGGACTTAACTATGCTAATGTCAAAGAGTCTACAATTTTTGGAGAAAAAATAAATAGAGGGTTATTAAGTGCGTTGCAGTTAGCACCAACTTGTCAAAAATAATGCTGACAGCTTTTTTGGTCCCTTGTAAACTTTTATCTACTGGTCTCTGTTCTAAAAAATTATTAAAAAAAAAAAAAAAAAACCCATGGATTTATTGTAGGATTCATGACGAAAATGAGTAGTGCGCCTGTCGTGGCCAACAGAAAACCACACTTTACTTTTGCTTTCCTATTAATTTGTTGACAATTTCGTTAAAGTTGTAGAAGTAGATGACAAACTTGACGAATTTTTGGAAGTGAGGTTTTTCAACATTGAGAATTTGAGACTGACCAAGAACTGAAAGGTTGAGAGAGGATCGCCTCTGATGACTTGAGTTGAGGTTGAAGGCGCTTCAGCTGAGATCATGCAAATCAAAGACTCCCATTGATTCCGTCCAAGCGAGTCGCCCACAAACATCACGGTCTTCCCTCTCATTTGGGCCAAAAATTCAAGCCCATTGAACCTACCATGAATAAGCTAAACAAGTCACAAAGTGTCATAAACAAAAAAGTACAATAACACATACATTAGTATGATTATGTGTATAAAATAAGGAAAAGAAATTTTTTTTTACCTTGGGAGCTGACAATTGAGGGGCTCCCATCGATACTTAAGGTAGTCAGAGTCAGGCCGACCGTACATTTGACAGTTGAATTGGGGGTCTATGATTGGACAATTAGAGGATTGGTAAACTGGGTATGTATCATCACGAACCCAGGTACCAGCAAACAATGCACAAGAGCTTTGGTTGGTTTGGATCATGGGTCTTCTGTGTTGGTGGTTTTTATGGTGGTTTCTCAAGCTTATTATCAGAGCTGATGAAGCTATGTGGGGTTGAACAAAGAGCAGACATAGAATTGTTAAACATGACCCAAAAGCAGAACAAGAGGATAGAGAAGAGAGCCGAACCATTGCAGAGATTATTATGAGGGAGGGATAAAAGCAAAAGTAAAAAGAGAGAGAGAGAGAGAGAGGAACAGAGGAAAAAACGTATATATAAAAGGATCTTAAGGCAGGGGGGTTTTGGTTCTATACAGTCTTATGAAATGTGAAGGGGTTTTTTGTTTTGTTGTGTGCATGTGAAGCTTGCTAATAAGATCTGTGCACGTGAGTTAAATTTATTGTTGGCGGTGGGCTTGTGAGTTGTAAGGTTGATTTGGACCTTGATCAAATTACAGTGACACTATGGGTCCTTCGTATTGGGGGGAATGGTTAATTTGTCTTCATGTAACTTTGGGGTGTGGTTGATTTGAAATCACAAATTCTAGGACTTCACAACCCCAAAAAGGAATCACTAGCGTTAGCTCTGGATTCAAAGCTTGTAACTAACATTTTGGACCTCTCAACTCTCAAGTGATTTTTTCTTCATTCTAGGTATCTTTTGTTTGTGCGTGTGTATGTGAAGGAAAGGTTACACAATATTCGAAAGAAAAATTACAGGACCACACGGTATCCAATTAATTTCATATCCATTTTTGTAATCACGTAAGTGGTGGAAAAAAATTGTGAACTTATGTAAAAGTGCTTCACAGTCTATCATATAGTGTAAAATATATGTAAAAATGGAATGAAATTGACTGTGATTCTAGAATTAAAATCTCTAGACATTTGCAATAAATATATGTCTCTCACAAGTTTTGAGACTTTTTGGGACGTAATTTGAGTAATATCTAACATACAACATTAATCCACACGCACTATAATAATAATATGGACAAAATTAGTTACAAAATTAGTTATAATCTAATACTACAACGTTATTCAATAAAATAAACATTATGATATATTTTGAAAATCTAACCGTTGAATTGCAAGTTCTTTACTCTCTTAATACAGGTCAAATTTTATGTCAATCAGATATTATTTACTATATGATCTATAAGTTTATATTTTATGCATAACTTTAAACTACAAAAACTTACAATTAAAACAATTTATTGATGACATAGCTATTAATCTTTAATTTTCTAGAAATTATATAAATATGAAGAATATAAGAAGAAGATGTAATCCAATGGTGGATTTGTTAAAATTCATGTTCAATAAAAAGATATTGAGTAAGGTTGTAACCTAAGGCTACAACCAATTTTGTAACTAAATTTTTTCCTAATAACATTACGTGGGAGGTGAAGCTCCAATATAGGAACTTTAGACTTTAGTTAAAAAAAATAAAGTCATGGAGGCCTTAACAATCCTAGGAATCTCCTCTCTTTTTATGGAGGCTCTTCTACAATCTTTGCTTAAACAAATCATGATGAGGTGCTTTGCTTTCAAATTAATGAAGATTTTCAGCCAATTAACTAATTAAAGTTACTACTATTAGTTCTTGATCTAAAATTAACTAAAAATGAGAAACTCTATTAAGTTAACTCAAGACCTTCTGCTTTGATACCATATTAAATTACCTATTCTCCCAAAAGTTTAAGCTATTGGAATATAGTAAATTTATTCATTCAACCACATACTTTTAATAAAGAGGAAGCCATCAAGCCATTTGGGAGATAAGGATCAAGGATGTCTGAGGATTATTTTTATAATTTGCTTTCTATGCTTGGTAGGGGCAGACAAGGTTGGTTGAGTTCAATCTTCACACTTTTGGTTCAATACTTCAATGACTCTTAATTTGTTAGGCGCCTGAAAAGTTTGATTCCAACTCTCGAGTCATCAACCAGATAAAGGAGGCAGAAGAATACTTGGCTAGTGAAAAAGAGTATGTTTTTCCCTTTTTGAATAAATATTGAAGGGAATTGTTCAAAGCAAAAGTTCTTTGCTTTCCTTCAGCACATCCATAGAATATCATTCTCTGTTACTCTTTGTACAAACTCCGGTGATAGCCTTACGCATCATCATGGACGGGTTTCATATTGGCATCAATCATTATCATTATCAACCTCCTTCCTATTACATATAAATTTGAAGTGCTGCTTTTGTAATAAGCTCCAGTTGGCTCCATGTAAATCATGTCAGAACTTTAAAGTAATAAAGTGAAATTCAAAGCCCTTTATGGTTGTGATTGAGAATGAGATGGTGTATCTAACTTTATGGATTGAAATTCAATGATATCACTCCCTACATAATAAGCTAGGGATGGTGGTCATTGGTCATTATATTGAAGACAACCGTATCACATTAAAGCTTATGATTTCCATTTACAGAGATGGATTTTCCTTACTCTTTTTTAACGGACAGATAGAGCCCCCATTTTGCAAGCAGGATCCTCCTCCTAAAGGCAAAATTATAATTTTGCATTATAAAAAATTTTAAAAATTATTTAGACTGATGAGCATGTAATCCATTTTAAAATACATGAGATTTCACAACAATTAAAATGATGCATTTGATTCAATGAGCGAACCATCTGATCAAAATATTAAGCCACATGCGTGGAACAAATGTGACAGTTATTTTGGAATTCCCACTCAATTTTTACTTTTTTAAATAAAAAAATCACCCAATTTTGCATAAAATTTAGAGGTTTTTTTTTCCTTGATAAGTGCTACGTCTATAATATTTTCATAAGAAATTATAGATAACAAGTTATTATTGGTTCTATTTTGGATCCACAATTAAAATCGCTTTTTTGTCAATCCATATTTCATAACAATTTACCACTTAGAATTTGTTGTAAAAATGTTGTGAAAATATATTTTTTTATAAATTATTTATTTATTAGTTTCAAGTCAATTTACTGATGCATTTAAAGAAAATTAAGCCCAATCCCAACAACCACGGCAGATTCATAGAAAATTGAAATGGTAAGCATTGATGGCAGTTTTCTCAAAAAAAAAAAAAAAATCTCCGAAGTCTCAAAATGGACAAGTCATATGGATCGGTCAGTTTGTTAAAAGGGGTGTCATTCACGTAGTATAGTTATGGTAAAATGTGTGTGAAAGTATATGATACTAATATTATTGTTCTCTTATTATTACAGTTGTCTGATCTATCATTCTTCTATTCAACATACATTTTGGATTGAATCATCAATTTTAAGGTGAAATGAAAATGAAGAGTATCTATTTAAAAGTCAGGATTCAAAGTGAAATATATCTAAGGTTTAAATCATGCCAAATCATTTAAAATTTTTTACAATTGGAAGGATCATGGAACACCCATGATTGGACTCTACCTTATTTCATTGCCATTCTACACAAGTGCATGCAATTTTCTTGGTCAACATCAATCAAGATCGGTTAACATTTGTTAAATTTTAAACAACAACAGCAAAAGCCTTTTTCTCAAAATTTTAGGGTCGAATAAGAATCTTCAATAAATTAGTTAGGGTCAGCCGCGTGATTTCCTCTCTCTCTCTTTTTTTTTTTTTTTTTTTTTTTTAATTTTATTCTATCTGAAGTCATATTCTCTGTTACTTCCTTAATTTACATAATACTTTTTTATTACTTCAATTTTTTTTTTTTTTGGTCTTCATTTACCATTTTCATGCTCTTAACTTGGATCAACTCACTCTTTTTTATTGGTGCATTATCTCCTATGAGCAAGACCAAATTGTCTCAAGCGACTCTTCCTCATATTTTTATCAATAGGTACTACCTTTATCTTTAGCAAATTTCCTCATTTTGAATCCTATCTTTGAGCTTGCCAAAATGACTTAATCATATATATATATATATATATATATATATTCTTAAAGAGTTTTTAATGAGGTAGTCAATACATTGGAGGATATTTTAGTTTGGACAAGAGAGCGAAATATTTTGATATCCATTAATGTTGTACTTATATGTTTATAAACATATTATTTAAAATCCACATGTTTTATAACAACTTTTTTGTTACTAACCAAAATGTCAATACCAGTTGAAACACCCAAAAAAATCATTGGTACAATTGATACACTCAAATATTTTATCCGATACATTTAGAGAAGTATCAATATCAGTTTAATGGCCAGTATTGTACATATTATTGGTACAATTGGTACCAATGTGGTATTGACTACTTAAATTTTTAACACATCATCCAATTTTAAATCCAAACCCCCCCCCCTCCCCCCAAAAAAGAAAAAAGTATCGTTAGAATAATAATTTTAGCCTTTTTGTCTCTTGTCTTAAGAGTTTTTTTTTTTTTTTTTTTTTTTGAGAAGGATTGTCTTATGAGTTCTGGATTTTAAGTTCATATAGTGAATTTTTAATAAAAGCAATTTTCTCTTGTATCTATTAACTTTGAATCATTAATGGCTTTGAGAACTTTTATTTATTTATTTATTTTACAAGAGCATTGAAAACTTGATTAGGTTCAATGGAATTTGTTTTACTTGTTAATTTCTTATGAATAATAACTTTCGTTTATGGATGTCTAATATATGGTGTTGTAAATGCAGAAGCTTTAATACCAATTTCCTGAGAATAGCAAAAGCATGAATATCTATATGTTGTGTGTGTATCCAAATAACATTGGGTTTATGCAAAATAGAAATAGAACGACAAAAGAAACAATCACACGGGAACACAAAGATTTACGTGGTTCGGCTTTTGGCCTACGTCCACGGGTGATGTCGAGGAGAAAGTTTCACTAAAAAAAGAAAAAGATTACAAAGGTGGTACCAAAACACTCTCACAAAACCCAAGCCCTAAATACACCAGAAAGAGCTCTCAATCACCAAAAGCACGTGACTAGAGAAAACCTAAATTTCTCTCTCAAAACAAAGCACGACTTAGAACTCTAAATAATATGCGGCTGCCTTTGATCACTTGTCAATCAATTGCCGCATGACAAACATATTTATACAAAGTATAAGTCAGCTAGGGTATATATAGCAAAGATGTGGGCCTTTTGTTGTGGAGTACAATACAAACTCCACCTAGAAGTAGAATTGCTTAAGTCAACAAAACATAGTCCTATTAGTACTAGGACTTGGTCAATTCCTTTGACCAAATTAAAAGCCACGTAACAACAAATCTCCACCTTGGCTTGAATTTTGTCAAGCCCCACAAATGAAACTTCTCCACCGCCAAACCATAGCCCCTAAGGGCTATCACAAACTGCAAACACAAATCAAGTCCAAGCAATACTTGAACTTGTCCAAAAGAACTAGCTTGGTCATCATATCTGCTGGATTATCCAATGTAGCAACCTTCCTGACTACAACAGTGCCTTGAGATACAATTTCACTAATGAAGTGATATCTGACATCAATGTGTTTGGTTATCTCATGATACATCTAATTTTTAGTCAAATGTATGGTGCTCTGACTATCACAAAATACAATAGTATCATCTTGCTGTAAACCCAGATTACCAACCAAACCCTTCAACCAAATAGCTACTTTCACTACCTCCGTCGCTGCCATATACTCTGTCTCTGTAGTAGACAAAACAATCATCGACTGTAGTGTCGCCTCCCAACTAATAGCACAACCTAATGTGAAGACATAACCTGTCAGAAATCTCTTCTTGTCTAAATCACCAATAAAATTAGAATCCACAAATCCAACAATGCTACTACTCTCAGTAGAATCCCTATAATATACCAAGTCAACATTTGCAGTACCTTTCAAATATTGAAGAGACACAATCTCTTCACCCAAAGCAACAATCCATAAAGCTTCAATCTTAAGCTTCACCTGCTCACCAACACTGTGGTCTTTGACTATCTCAATACTCTCTTTTGACTGGTCAACAATAGAAAACTTATCAAATTTCATATCTCCGCTGATAATTAACCATGGGGATCCTGAATCCATACACCACAACCTATAACCTTTTATCCCCAATGCATAGCCTAGGAATATGCACCTATTTTCCCTTCGCTCAAGTTTACCATCATTCACATGAGCAAAAATAGGACAACCAAATACTCTCAAAATAGAGTAATTAGCAAGAGTACCAAACCATACCTCAAAAGGAGTCTTAAATTCAATGACAGTTGATGGAGACCTATTTACCAAATAGCAGGCCATATTTATTGCTTCAACCCAAAAGTCCTTAGACAAACCAAATCTTGAGAGCATACAGTGAGCCCTCTCCAAAAGAGTTTTGTTTATACGTTCTACAACCCCAATCTGTTGTGGTTTTCTTCTAACAGTGCGGTGTCTCACTATACCTCTATTCTTGTAGAACTCATTAAATTCACCTAGGCAATAATCCAAACCATTAGCTCTCCAAAGACACTTAATCCTTTTACAAGTCTGCATTTCAATAAGTGTCTTATATTGCTTCAAGGTGACAAAAACATCACTCTTGTATTTCAAAAAATACACCAAAAATTCTATATTAAACTTGACCCTACACTACTTACCAAAGACGCAATGTTCACAAAAGTCCAACTTCCCAATTTTCTGACCATGCAACAAACCTTGTTTGCTTAGTATTGACATGCCAACCTCACTCATATGCCCTAAATGAGTATTATCTGAATCTGAATCTATTGATGAAGATATTGTTGCAACACCAACAATTGTGCTTCCCTATAGCATATGGAGACCATTCACCAATCTCCTTTGATGAAAACTAAACCACCATTACTAATTCTCAAAACTCCACCTTCACCGGTGTATTTGTACCCTTGAGAATCAAATATACCCAAAGATAGAAGATTTTTCCTCAAATCTGGCACCTGACGAACATTAGACAAAATCCTAACAACACCATCATACATCTTAATTCTCACGGTTCCTATCCCTAAGACCTTACAAATCATATTATTTCCCATCAGAACTTCACCACTAATTGACCGATAGGTAGTAAACCAATCTCTTCTAGGAGTCATATGATAGGAGCAAGCCGAATCAAGAACCCAAGCGTCATCGGAGCAACCAGTAGATACTGATAGAACTATGTCGTCACCCACAGAATTAACCTCCGCAACACTAGCTACATTACTAGTATTTGAAGTAGTCTCTCTCTCCTTTTTCTCTTTGAGTAGCATGTATTCTTTTTTCCAATGTCCTTCCTTTTTACAATAAAGACACTTACCAGATCTAAACTTTGATCTAGATTTTTCTCTATTACTACTAGACCCATTTTCATTGGATCTACTTCTAACAACAAGACCATCAGCCTAATTATCGCCCCAATTTTCAAAAACCT